>NW_006408676.1:6514731-6523246 GCF_000296735.1 Chrysochloris asiatica | reverse complement strand
GTAGGTCAAGTTCATCAAATTATATCTGATTATTCTTTTTTTCCTCTTCTTTCTTCTTCTAATTGAGCTCTGATCATCCAGCCATTGAAGCCAGGTCAAGTGGGTATTATCTGCAAGTGTGGGTGTTCTTATGCATGTGCCCTCTCTGCTTATCAGCTGGACATTTCACTCTCCACTCTAGTCCTCTGTGGCTATGTCACTGACTCTGGGCCCAAGAGTCCCCATGTCTTGTCACACTGCTGGCCAACCAGGTCTCTAGCTGGGTTCACAGGAGTCTATTGAACGTTGTAGGGCTTAGCTCACAACTTCATTGCTGTTTTTCCCTCACTTCCCCTTATCAGTGATGAACGTGGTCACCAATCAGAGCATGTATTCCCACTGGGTCTTAGTCTTAAAAGGAGGTTTGCCCTGAAGGGACCCGACCACTTGCCTTGATGTCCCCTTGATAGTTTCGAACTGCCAACCTTGAAGTTAGCAGCCCTATTCATAACCACTATGCTATCAGAGCTCCTTTCTGAAGGGATATGCTAGGTCAATTAAATTCAAAGTGGAGAGGTCAGCTCAGAAGATTATGGTTGGAGTAAGTGACATTCATAGTGAGGCTTGCAATCAATGACATGAACCAAGAAGTGTATGAATTTTTAAATGGAAAACTGATCTATTAGCCTTCACTCCATTCACAATAAAAAGTGGAACAGAAAGTGCAAAAGCAAAAGGGAGTTGTGACTCCCAGAAGAAGATGACAATGATAAAATGAGAGAACTCAACTAGGCGGCTCGGGCTTTGAAGACCACCTGGGTCAAGGAATGTAGGCAGCCTCTAGAAGCTAGAAATGGCTATGAAAGGGAATTCAGCCCTATTCACATCTTGAATTTAGCCCAGTAAAAATGTGTCCGATTTCTGACAACTGTAAGATAATAAATTTGCATTCTCAAGAGAGAAAAGGACTGTCTTTGGGAACTCCCAGGGATATAGGATAGATACGGTAGATTTTTTCAGGTACAGAACGATCATGGGAGCTTTGTGATTTTGAAGAAGTTTTAAGAAAATTAAAAACTGCATTAGTGATTAAAAAAAAAAAAAAAAAAAAAAAGACCAAGAAAGTTGCGACGGAATTTTTTTCCATCACAACATTGCACTTAGTCATTCTTCAAAGGTTGCAAGGACTGTCCTACAAGAATTTCATTGGGAAATTTTACTCCATCAAGCCGATAACACTGATATTGCCTTTTTGAACTTCGTTTTGTTCCCCAACCTCAAAAAACATTTATGAGGAACATGATTTGAGTTCCTCAAGGACACCAAAACTGCCATTTTGGCTTGGAGCAAATTGAAAATCAAAGAAATTTTCAAGGAAGGATTTCTGGTGGTGGTGGTTATGTGCTGTGGAGTCACTTCCAACTCATACAGGGTTTCCAAGGCTGTAAATCTTTATGGGAGCAAACAGCCTCATCTTTCTCCTGTGGAACGGCTGATAGTTTCAGATTGCTGAATTTAAAGTTAGCAGCCCGACTCTTAACCACTATACTACCAGAGCTACTCCAAGGAAGGATTAGAGAGATGGAAAATACCTCAGAAGTGTTTAGTCCTAAATGGAGGCTATGTTGAGAAACAACTTCACGCTTTTATACTTTGTTTAATAAACACTTTTATCATTTTGTAGTAATAATTTTTGACTTCTGCCACTCGCCAGTCAGTTTGTCTTACTGTGGTGGCTTTCATGGTTCTGTGATGCTGGAAGCTATGCCACCAGTATTGTAAATACCAGCAAGGATGTCCCATGATGAACAGGTTTCAGTAGAGCTTCCAGACTAAGATAGTCTAGGAAGGAGAGACAGATTACTTCTGAATGTTTAGCCGCTGAAAACCCTATGAACGGCAGCAGAATGTTGTCTGTCAGATATAGCTCCGGAAGATGGGCCTCTCAGTTTTGGATATTCAAAATACACCTGGGGAAAACTACTGCCTCAAAGTAGAGTTGACCATAATAACATGAATGGAGCAAAACTTTGGGGACCTTCATTTGCTGGGGCACAACTCCAAATGAAAATAAACAGCTGCAAATATCCATTATAATCAGCAATGAAAAAGAGGAAGACCTTCAACAAGATGAATTAACACAGTGGCAGTAGCAATGGGCTCAAATGTAGTAACAATTATGAGGATGGCACAGGACCAGACAGCATTCTGTTTTGTTGTGTGTGTATAGGGTTGCTCTGAGTTGGAACTAAGTAGCACCAAGCAACAACAACAACAACTTTTTGACTTACCCTCATAAAGCAGAAAACTAATTCCTAAAATATCATTCACTCTTCTTCCCTAATTCCATTTCTTCTGTTTATAATTATTCTAGTAAAAGTAACTCACAATTCAGATTAATTATAAAGGGATAGGTATGTTTACCTGTCTTATTTTCCCCTAAACAGAGGAGTCTAAGTCAACAAGTTTTTGCTGCTGTTGTTTTTAAGTGCCGTTGAGTCAGTTACAACTCATAGCAACCCTGTATAAGGCTTCCAAGGAGCAGCTTGTAGGTTTGAACAGCCAACCTTGTGGTTAGCAGTCCAGTGCTTATTCTATAGTGCCACAGCCTACAACAATAATAAGAATCCTGATTTGTAACCCACCTCCAAATATATCAAAAAACGTGTTTTAAAATAGGATATGTTTTCATTTAAATAATAACCATATGCCCCTCTTGTTTAGAAGGAGAAAGTTAAATTATAAAAACTCAAACAAAGCAATATCACTACTATCAAGCAATTGCTGTCTTGCAGACTGCAGATATGTTCTCTTTAGCAATGGACATGAGGTGCTAGAGGGAGGTTGACACTGTGATACCAAAGGAATTTCTTGACAAGTACTTAAGCTGTGGGCGCTCCATGAGGAAAGGAAAATAAATGGTGTCTGGGCTCTTCACATTCTTGGGATTAAAGCAAACTGGAATGCATAAAACAGTATCAAATATACAACAAACAATATAACAACAAAAAAACAACAATATATTGTTTTTGCTGTTATGTGACATGGAGTCGGTTCCAACTCATAGCGACTCATAACAACTCATAACGGTTCCAACTCATAACAGGGTTTCCAAGTCTGTAAATCTTTATGGTAGCAGAAAGCCTCGTCTTTCTCCCGTGGAACAGCTGGTAGTTTCGAGCTGCTGACCATGAGATTAGCAGCCCAATTCGTAATCACTACACTACCAGATACAAAATAATCAAGTTATTTACTGTAACACCAATTGGAAAAATCCAAAATCTGTCAACAGGGGACTAGTTAAGGGAATGATGATGTATCTGTGCTGTCCTATTCAGCTAGTATTTTCAGAAAAATGCTGAAGAGAATTTTATGTATTATATAGAAAATAATATACATCTGTATGTAATTACATAGAAATAAAATAATTTTTATCCATATGTGTAGAAAATTTCTGAAATGATACACAAAATTATTGCAAGATTGACTGCTTCCTAAGAAAATTGAATGGTTTGGGGAATGGGTAGATAAGGAGACTTTATTTCACCATAACCTGCCTTGTACATTTGAAGTGTTTTACCAAATATTTATATAAACCACTTAAAGATAAGAGTAAAGTAGTTTGAAGATCAGTGCATTCTGGTCGATTTCAAGCACATCCGGAACAGCAACAACATGTACTGTAAACACAGACACTGTTGTGCAGCTCCATCCTCTGAGTACTGAGTTCTTCCATGGGAATGAATAAGACGTGGCAGGTGCAAAGACAAGATGAGTAAAAGCTTCTGTACAGAATATGAGGGTCTAGAATTCAACACGACAGGGATGTCAGCTTTGTTTCTAATAGAGACCAAACAATTTGCCTAATGAGAATGTAAAGAGAGAAGAAAAGATAGTTTGGTTTACCTGGAGGTGGTTCACCCTGGGAATCAGGTGATCAAAATAGTGGTCAACAGCATTAACAAAGCCTTTGTTGGTTGTCCTCAGATTCAGGCCACGGTCTTGTAGCAACCAGCTGGGGTGGAAAAGGGCAAGCTCAGCATTTGAGATTGGAAGACAGAAGGACAGCTGGTCAGGGCTGGTTGTAGAGCTCCCTTTAGCATAGATTGGCTTCTTTGATCTCATCCCACAGCCCTAGATCACTAAGATCACACACTCTGTACTGTGAAATATTTTTGGACTATTCTCATAGACTCATGTTATTCAGAAGAAAATATGATCATTATACCTTCAAGATGCTATGCCTATTATGAAATGCATTTGCCTCTATTTAGCCAGATTTGGGGAATTAATCAGGAAGCAAGGCCATGGACATTATAACTTAGTGACAGTTCTCACTGGATATTCTTCTCCATTCTTAATTCATTAGAAACATTTTTACTGGGCACAGTGTGTACACCTTAAACACATTCCAAAGACTTATTTCAGTTATAATCTTGGTTCCAACTCACAGTGACCCTGTATAGAGTTTCCAAGGAGTGGCTGGTAGATTTGAACCACTGGCCTTGTGGTTTAAATCAATGCTGTAGTCTAGTGCTCATCCTATAGCATCACACCAGGCTCCAGCATAAGCACTTACAAGTCAGTAAATACATGTCCTGGTTCACTTATGAAGTGCCTGTACCATGAATACCTGCTGCTGTAAAATACCCATTTTCCTCCAGGCCATGTCTTTTCAGCTTCAGAGCTGAGACGAGAGAACAAGTTTGTCTTAGAAAAGAGTCAAAATTCTTTTATACAATTCTGGAGAATCACAATGCTCACCCAGAGGCAGGCCATGGATGAACAGGCATTCCTTCCAGCTTGCACAGTTAGCAGGAGGATTAGTGGATTCTAGTCCTAAACTTGTCTAGGCAAAGAGCCAGCATCACAGATGAAAGAACAAGCAATAAACCCAACAAACATAATGAGCAGGAAGGAGGGGCTGGGGTGCTAAATACAGTGGATTATACTCCCTGCCATGAAAAAAGAAAAATCACACCGAGCCTGAAGTGTGAACAAGTCTTTTCCTCTCTAGGACTTTCCCTTTCCTTTCTTTCTACCCTGTGTGAAGAGCAGAAGTAGGCATAGTTCCCTGACCTTTTGAAAAGCAAGAATGTGATCAAGTTAATGCTTTCATTGCACAAACTCGGCAACAGGCACAGTACCATAAAAATCACCTCATACATAAAATAGTACTACAACAGACACAGTACATACTTATATTCCAACAAGTAGTACAGGAGAGGACATAGGGGACCTATACAGCATAGTCCAAGACACAAACAAACAAACAAACAAAAACCCACAGCCATCAAGTTCATTTAGACTCATAGCGCCCTTATACAGGGCATTCAAGGCTGACAATCTTTACGGAGCAGAAAGCTTCAACTTTCTCCTGAACAATAGTGGGTTTGAAATGCCTAGCATAGTGGTTATGAGTTGAGCTGCTAATCTCAAGGTCAGCAGTTTGAAACTACCAGCTGTTCCATGGGGAAAAGATGAGGCTTTCTGCTCCCATAAAGATTTACAGCCTCGGAAGCCCTGTACAGGGTCACTGTGAGTCGGAACTGACTCTATGGCACACCACCACCACCTTGTGATCAGCAATCCAGTGTTTATCCTACAATGCCACCAGAGCTGTAGGACACAAGACACAGTCTCAAAAAGGGTATGTTTATTAATATTATATTTAGATTGTACTTTTAAAAAAGGAAAATGCAACCACATATCTGGACCCTTCTAAGTCCTGCTTACCTGGGCAAGCCTCCAAGGTCAATCTCACTGCAGATATAGGGGCCTGGACGCAGAATCACCCAGAGCCCAAGTTCCGCTGCCATCCAGATAAAAGCCCTAGGGAGGAAGACAGTGTCGGTGACTCTCATGACAGACAGAGCTGAGGTTTGGGTGGTAGGTATAAGGAGTGCATGTTGGAGAAACAAAGGATACCCAGCATAGTGCACAGAACTCAGAAGATGGGATGTAGAGACAGACCTGTTACTTCCTTGCCTCATCTCACTGTTGCAACCAGAGGGACAAGGTTAGTGGGACAAAGACTGCAGCCTCCGACCAGCAAAGCAGGGAATACAAAGGTAGAGGCATCCTTGGGAATGGGCTTTTCACTGTTTGCATAGACTTTTGGGGAGCTAAGGAGGGACTCAGAGAGGTTACTAACAGAGAAATAACAGTGATGTTTACCCTTGGTGGCAGTCCCTATCCCAGCCAGGTAATGGGCCCACACTGAACCCAGGCGTCCCCTCAGGTCTTGTTCAGTCTATGTGGGTACTGTGAGAAGAGGCTACAAGTCCCACTTCATCAGGGTCAACAAGCACCAACTGTGAAGTGTCTGGTACAGGTGCAGAGCCTTTCTGAGAATCCTAAGACTGTATGTAGACTCTGTCTCTTCCAGTAAGGCCTAAGGAATCCCAGGAAGCCACCTCTCTGTGTCCCACCTAGGGTCTGGCAGCAGAGGTAACGCCAACACCTACTCCAGATCCAGGTTCCCAAAGAAGTCAAATTTGTCTCTTTCTGGCTCATGGAGGTTCCACGGAACATAGCTGTAACAGGAAAAAGAGAGACAGGATACATGCCTTCTTATTTCTTTCCTCTAAATCCCTAGGGTCAGCCTCAATCCCAAGCCAGAACATGGGAAAGCTCTACTGTGGAATAAACTGAAGTTTCTAATGACAAATTTCTATTATATAAATGATTATCTTCAATTTTTTTGTGTGTGCTTATTGCCCAGTTATGGTCCAAGCTGGCAATAAGTTTATGATTCCAGATTCCTTGGATTAATATGCACAAAATCTTACTCATCATGTAGGATTGCTTTGGGGATTAGGTGAATTAGTAGTGTCAGGGTTTAGAACAAGCCTGGTACATATTAAATAGTATGCAAGTATTTATTGAATAACTAAAATTGTCTTACATTGCAGTGGTATATACATTCACTGACTGTTTTGTGATAGACATTTTTCACATAAGATAAAGGTTTTATATTATTTAATCATCAATACAACCTTGTTGTTCTTGTTGTTAAGTGTCTTTGAGATAGTTCTGACCCACAGCGATGCTGTATAGGGTTTCCAAGGAGTGGCTGGTGAGCTTTAATCACCAAACTTGTGGTTCAAATGACTTTGCAGTCTAGTGCATTAACCCACAGCACCACACCAGGACTCCACTATGAGACAATTATTATCATCTCCATTTACAGAAAAGACCCTGGCCCTAAGATGTGATACTAAGAGGAAGAGCTCAGATTGAAGACCAGTTCTGTCTAATTACAAAGTCCAGGCTCTTAGTCCTTGGGATGTGTTCATTACCTTTATACCATTGTTGTTGTTAAGTACCATCAAGTTGGTTCTGACCCATAGCAACCATAGGGTTTCTGAGGAGCAACTGGTGAGCTTGAACTGCTAACCTTGTGATTCAAACCAACTTTGCAATCCAGCGCATTAACCCTCAGTGCCATACCAGGACTCTGTTCATTATACTTCACTTTATGGATACTGCTGTTTCCTTACATGCTCATTTTTGATAGTGGTGTTTACTCTGTGTCTTCATTTTCATGTACATAAAGAAAAATTGTTCTAAAAACACCATGTAGAGATCCTCCCTATGATGGTTAAAGTTGTGTGTCAATTTGGCTCTATGGGTGGCAGTTATGACATAATCATCCTTATGATGAGATCTGATCGAATGTAATCACTTCCATGATGAGATCTGGGATGCTCATTCAATTGAAAGGGAGTTTCCTTAGGGTTGTGACCTGCATCTAATGTATATGGACATTCTGGTAACTGTCTCTTGAATTTTGCTTGATATAGATCCTGCAACTGGTTTGTCATCATCTGACCTCCAGTTCTTTGAACTTGAGCTAGTGGCCTGCCATATTGTTTATTGATCCTGGCAGGCACTAGCTTCTGAAACCTGAGAGTCATCAACCCACTATCTCACCATCCGACCCTGCATTTATTTACTTCTGCAACCAGCAGACTGTCATCTAGTGCCAATCTTGGGTTCGTTGGCCTCTGTAATTATGTGAAGGAAGGAACCCTGGTTGCACAGTGGGTTGTGCCCTGAGCTGCTAACTGTGAGATTGGCAGTTGAAACCCACCAGTTGCTCTGCACGAACAAAATGAGGGTATCTGATCCCGTAAAGATTTACAGCCTCAGAAACCCTAAGGAGCAGTTCTACTTGGTCCTATAGTTTTGGAATAAACTTGATGGCAGTATGAATCAGGAGAGCCTGACATTTGATCCATGAATTTGTATCAAATCCAAATACTGTGTCATTTCCTTGATAGATAGATAGATATAAAGAAAGATAGACAGACACATACATATACACATATATAGGAGCACTGGTGGCATGTAGTACAGGTACTGGACTGCTAACCACAAATTCACCAGCCACTCCACAGGAGAAAGATGAGACTTTCTGCTCCTGCAAAGATGTACAGCCTCTCAGACCCTATACAGGGGTACTGTGGGCCAGAAACTGACTTGATGGTACCTAACAACAATAATGAGTAGCTGGTAGGCTCAAACCACTGTC
>NW_006408676.1:6509611-6514456 GCF_000296735.1 Chrysochloris asiatica | reverse complement strand
CTTAAGACAGATAGGAAGGAGAGGTGGAATACTTCTGAATGGTTAACCACTGAAAACCTTATGAGCAGCCATGGAACATTGTCAGACGTAGTGTCAGAAGATGAGCCCCTCCAGTTGGAAGGCACTCAAAATATGACTGAGGAAGAGCTGCCTCCTCGAAGTAGAGTTGACCAGAATGACATGAATGAAGCAAAGCTTTCAGGACTGTCATTTCCTGGCAGGGCACAAATTAAAATGAAGGTGAAACAAACAATGGCAAATATCCATTAATAATCAGAATGCAGGATGCATGAAGTATGAATCTAAGAAATTGGAACTTGTCAAAAATGAAATGGAGAGTGGCCTTGTTCTCTGCCTTACTCCTCTGTTTGTGCTGACGCTTCCCAACTTTCACCAGCCTTGGGTCCACTGCCTTCTTAGACTTGAACACCATGACTTCAATTAAGTTGCAGAGTTCTGATGGAGAGATATTTGAAGTTGATGTGGAAATTTCCAAACAATCTGTGACTATCAAGACCATGTTGGAAGATTTGGGAATGGACAATAAAGGAGATGATGACCCAGTTCCTCTACTAAATGTTAATGCAGCAATATTTTAAAAAGGTCATTCAGTGGGACACCCATCACTAGGATGACCCTCCTCCTCCTGAGGATGATGAGAACAAAGAAAAGAGAACAGACAATATCCCTGTTTGGGACCAAGAATTCCTGAAAGTTGACCAGGGAACACTTTTTGAACTTATTCTGGCTGCAAACTACTTAGATATCAAAGGTTTGCTTGATGTTACTTGCAAGACTGTTGCCAATATGATCAAGGGGGAAACTCCTGAAGAAATTCGTAAGGCCTTCAATATCAAAAATTACTTTACTGAAGAGGAGGAAGCCCAGGTATACAAAGAGAACCAGTGGTGAGAAGAGAAGTAAAATGTTGAACCTGACACCGTAACACTGTAAGGATTATTCAAAATACTAGTTGCACTGCTCTGTTTATAATTGTTAATATTAGACAAACAGGAGACAAATGTAGCAGCAAATCAATTATATTGGCAGAATATTGTCTTCATCATTGTATGTGTAGTACAGATTGTAGAACCTAGAGCTGAGTTTCTCCTAGTGTGATCAAAAGTTGCTTGTTTTTTCTTTGCTCTGAATAAAACTGAACTGTGGGTTCTCTACAGAAAGTGATATTTTGGGCTCTACCTCTTTTTGTAAAGTGATTTCTGCCTAGTTTACTGTCTAGTTAACTTTAGTGAATTGACCTTCTAAAAGTTGGCCATGTAAATAAAACAACTTGGAAAATTGTGCAGAAATAGACTTAACAAAGTATTGTCTTTATTCAAGTTTTGAAAACCAGAAAAGGGCTATTTGAGGGAACTGATCTGAGTGGAGTTATTAGGATTGTCTGCCTGCTCCATAGAGTCAAGGAGTTATGGTATGGGTTAGCCTGTGTGTAGCAAGACTACAACTTAATGCAATCTGAGGACTGTGTATTTTTATTCCTTTTAGCTAGAGACTCAGTTACTACCCAGTTTGTGCTTTTGGGGGGACAAATGTAACTAGGCAGTTTGTTAGCTTTTCAATTAAAAAAGACACTCATGTAGTATGTCATCTTCTTATAATGAGTGTTCCCATATGGGGGGAAACTATTCACACTATTTGCATGTTAAAAATAATTTCACCTTTAACATTAAAATGTGTGGCAAAACCCAGAGAGCATCCATCATGAATGCAAGGTACTGTCAATAAAATGAAAGTTACATGAAATAAATAAATAAATGGAATGCATAAAGATCAATATTCTAGGCATTATTGAGCTGCAATGGACTGGTATTGGCAATTTTGAGATGGACTATTTTATGGTTTACTACCCCAGGAACAACAAATTGAAGAGGAATGACATTGCTTTCACCATTATAAAAAACATTTTGAGACCTATCTTGAAGTACACAATGCTATCTGTGATAGATTAATATCCATATGCCTACAAGGAAGACTAGTTAATACTACTATTATTCAAATTTAGATGTCATTAAAGCCAGTGACAATGAAATTGAAGAATTCTCGCTAGGACTTGGAACCAACTAAAAAGCACACCACTATCACCACTGCAACCAACTTCCTCAGTCTGAAATTGATCAAACATACAATAAAGATGCATTGATAATTACTGGTGATTGGAACGTGAACGTTGGAAACAAAGAGGAAGGATTTGCTGTTGTTGTTGTTAGGTGCCTTCGAGTCATTACCGACCCACAGTGACCATATGCACAGCAGAACGAAACACTGCCTGATCCTGGGCCAACCTCACTACTGTTGCCACGCTTGAGTCCATCAATGCTGCCACTTGGCCAGTCCATCTCATTGGGGGTCTTCCTCTTTTTCTCTGACCCTCCACCTTACCAAACATGATATCCTTCTCCAGCGACTAGTACCTCCTGACAATATGTCCCAAGTATGAGAGACGAAGTTTGGCCATCTTGGCCTCCAAGGAGCACTCTGGCTGCACTTCTTCCAAAATGGATCTATTGGTTCTTTTGGCAGCCCATGGCACTTTCAATATTTTCCTCCAGCACCATAACTCAAAAGCATCAATTCTTCTATGGTCTTCCTTATTCACTGTCCAGCTTTCGCATGAATATGAGGTGATTGAAAATACCATGGTTTGGGTCAGGCGCACCTTAGTCCTCAAGCTGACATGTTTGCTCTTCAACACTTTAAAAAGGTCTTACAGTAGTTGGAAAATATGATCTTGGTGATATAAATTATGTTGGAGATTACATGACAGAATTTTGCAAGGCCAGCGACTTATTAATTGCCAACACCTTTTTTAAGCAACATAAAAAGCAACTATACACATGAACTTCACCAGATTGAATACGTAGGAATCAAATTAACTACATCTGTGGAAAGAGATGGACAAGAAGTTCAATAATATCACCAAAACAAGGTCAGGAGCTAACTGTGGAACGGACCATCAAATTCTCTTATGCAAGTTCAGGCTGAAGCTGGAGAAAATTAAAATAAGTCCATGAGAGTCAACATAAGAACTTGAATATATTCATCTGAATATATCCCAACTTCAGCAAGTTCAGGCTGAAGCTGGAGAAGACTAAAATAAGTCCATGAGAGTCAAAATAAGACCTTGAATATATCCCATTTGAATTTAAAGACCACCTCACAGTCAGATTTGATGCATTAGAATAATGACTGAAGACTGGAAGAATTGCAGGAAAAAACAAGGGTATGGCTGCAGCACCGAGTTTTTTAATGACAGATTATTAAAAAACTGATAACAAATACATGAGCACAAGAGACAATACAGATATATGGAATTTCAAATAAGAAATGTTAAAAGACAGCCTTCAGATTGGGAAAAAAATTTCAGCAACCATAAGTATACCTCAAAAGGTCTAATATATATATATATAATTTCTACAACTTAACAAACTATCACTCAATAAACAAACCAACAAAGGACTTGAACAGACATTGACCAGAGAAGATAGACAGATGGCCAACAAGCACATGAAAAGATGCTGAACATCATTAGCTAGTGTTGTGCATTGTTATTGCTGTGTGCTATTAATTCCAAATCATAGATGCAAATCAAAACCACAGAGGTACTATTTTACTCTCATTAGGATGGCTAAGAGTTTTAAATAAATAAATAACCAATGTTAGAAAACTCTGTGCAGTTAATTACTTAATATGGTGCTTCTAGCCATTGTCCTCCATTTCATGATGTAAATCCTAGCATATATGCCTGTGATTATGTTCCTTTTTTGGAGTGAGTAGTCTGTTATATTAATAAGACAAGATTAAAGTGGAACGTGTCTTAAGATCCACTTTACTAAAGGGTGTGACTCAAGTCACCGCCCTAATTTCCTTGGTGGTGCTGTCTGCTTTGATATCTGTGCCAAAATAAGAAGTAAATTCCTATTTTAAGCTGTTCACTTGTTAGCAAACTGCCAGCTTCAAAGTTAATTAGTTAAAGCAGGAGGGTGGGGTTGAAGAACTAACTGAGACTATATCCCGCCTACCTAAAATGCAAAATAACAAAATAACCATGTCCTCAGTCTGACTTTTTGACGTCATGATGCTGAAAACACAGCTCCATCAATGCCATGGATGTGGGCAAAATACCATCTTTGTGGCCTCCCTTCCTGACTGAAGATGCACAGAGGACTAGTGCTGAATTATCCTGATGAACACCAATCAGTCATCAGTTATCGCTTGAAGGACCCCTGGCACTTGACTTGGGGAGCCATCCTGGCAACGTTCCTCTTCTTTTACATTCGGGTCTGTAGTTTCACTGACCATCTTTGACAAAATTTTCTCTCTTGCTCTGAATCCTGCATCTGGTTCGCTTTCATCTGAACTTTGGTTCTTGAAAGTTGAGCCAGCCATCTGTTACCTGCCCTGATTCACCAGCTTATGCAGTCTTGTGAGTCAATAGTTCAATTTAGTATAAATGAGGAAAATTCTCCAGATATAAGTCTGAAATACAGATTTGGGACTTGTCAGCCTTCATATTTGCATGAGTTGTCAGTTCTGTGAGATATTATAGCAAATTGTGGAACCCTGAAACATGAGGGAGAAAACTGTAGTTGATATCAAGGATTATGGAGTTGTATAGCATTTTGGAAAAGTTGAACATTTGGGATATCTTTAACATTCACCTCATAAGATAAGCCTCATTATGATCCTTGAGGAAAAATTATTCTTGCAGCAAGGATGTAGAGAGTTTGGGACCATTATCAATCGCAGGTGGGAATATAAAATGGCAAAACCAATGTGGAATGAATTAAGCAATTCTTTAATAAATTGAACATTGTTGTTGTTGTT
>NW_006408676.1:6485707-6509011 GCF_000296735.1 Chrysochloris asiatica | reverse complement strand
ACAACAACAATCCAGTAAATACTGACACGTAATGACCTTCTGAGATTGTAAGGAGCAGGAGCAGACAGGTCATCTTTCTCCCATGGAGTGGCTGGAGGATTTGGACCACCGACTTTTTAATTTGCAGGCCAATGCCTAATCCACAGTGCCAACAGGGTTGTTGTTAAGTGTCATCAAGTCATTCCAACTCATAGTGACCCTATGCACAACAAAATAAAACACTGCCACAGTTATGTTTGAGTTGCTGCCACTGTGTCAATCCACTTTATTGGGGGTCTTAATTATTTTTCATTGACCCTCTACTTTACTAAATATGATGTCTTTCTCCAAGGACTGATTTCTCCTGACAACATGCCAAATATGAGAGACGAAATCTCGCCATCCCTGTTTCTAAGGAACATTAGGCTGTACTTCTTACAAGATAGATTTGTTTGCTCTTCTGACATTACACGGTATTTTTAATATTCTTCTCCAACATCATAATTCAAATGCATTGATTCTTCTCTGAGCTTCCTTATACATTGTCCAACTCTCATATTGAAACATCATGGCTTATGTCGGTTGTACCTTAGTCCTCAAACTGACATCTTTGCTTTTGAACACTTTAAAGAGGTCTTTTGCAGCAGATTTGCCAAAAGTAATCCATTGTTTGATTTCTTAGCTAGATGCATTCTGGCTTGATTGTGGATCCAAGAAAAATGAAGTCTTTGACCACTTCAATCGTTTCTCCATTTATCATGTTATTTATTGCTCTAATGGTAAGGATTTTTGTTTTCTTAATGTTGAGGTACAATCCATATTAAAGGATGTAGCCTTTCATCCTCATCCATAAGTATTTCAAGTCCTCTTTGCTTTCAGCAAGCAAGGCTGTATCATCTGCATATCGTAGATTGTTAATCAGTCTTCCTCCTGATGCCACATTCTTCTTCATATAAAGCAGCTTCTCTGATTATTTGATCGGCCTACAGACTGAGTAAGTATGGTGAAATGATGCAATCCTGGCACATACCTTTCCTGATTTTACACCATTTCGTATCTCATTGTTCTTTTCTTATGACTGACTCTTGGTCTATGTACAGATTCCTTATTAACACAATTAAGTGTTCTGGAAGACATATTCTTCTCAATGTTGTCTGTAAATTTGTTATAATACACAGTTGAAAGCCTTTGCATTGTAAATAAGGCACAATTTTTCTGGTTTTGTCTGCTTTCAACCAAGATCCATTTACATTAGCAATGATATCCTTAGTTCCACATCCTCTTCTGAATCTTGCTTGCATTTCTGGCAGCTCCTGTCAATGTACTGCTATGTAGTACCCTGAATTCCTTGATATGGCTCTTTTATCCAAAGTCTTCTTAATTCCTACCAAATTATTGGGTGGGACCATGCAAATAGGGTGTACAAGACTCTAACATTGGAATTGATTAGTTTTGTCATCCCACTAGACCATCTCAGAAGCAGGAACAAACAATTGCAGGACCATCAAGAAAGAAGAGCATGAGAGGAACTTGAAATTTGTACCTGGAAAAATGGCAACAGCAGAGGTGGCAGCATGAAGGGACAGAGCAGCTATGGGCTTCTAGGCCCATAAACCAAGTAAAGCTTAGTGTCTATGGGTAGAAGGCTGGCATGCATAATGCCCCCTTTGAGCATTACCAACATCCAACAATAACAAGATGAGCCTTATAGCACTTACCTGAGCAGGAAAGAGGCTAAGAGGCCAAGACAAGAATGAGGACTTCCTGTCGTACACCTGAGAGGGGGCATTCTGACTGCTGCATCCTGAGTGATTTCTGATCCTGAATTGGATCCTGATCACGTTCTTAATAAACCCCATAATCATGAGCATTGTCTGTGAGTTCTGTGTGGCCATTGTAATGGATTGTGGGATCCAGATAAGTAGCAGAGGGTACTGTGCAAGGAATGGTTCTTATCAGAACACGGTAAAGAAGGTTGTAGGATGGAGTCGTGTCTGACCTCCACTTCATAGGAACCTGTCTTTGGCTTATTTTAAATTTGATTGTCCTTCCCTAAAGCTAGAGGAAGTGAAACATCATCTCCATACCATCTTTGCATGCAGCAAGAGTTTTAAAATTATTTTCAGCAAAATTTTACTTGCATATGATATTAATGATGTTGTTGTTGTTAAGTGCTGTAGAATAAGTTCCTACTCAAAGTGACTCTGTATAGGGATTCTGAGGAGGAGCTGGTGGGTTTAAACTACCGACCTTGTGGCTGACAGTCCAGTGCCGATCCTATAACACCACACCAAGAGTTTGATATTAATGATATTGTTTAATAATTTCTGCATTTCTGGCCTCCATCCATTTCATTTTTGATGACTCCCAATTCATATGTCATACATTCCATGTTCCAGTTTTTAAGGGCTGTTTCCAGCTGTTCTTTCTTATTTTGAGTTGTGTCCCATCAGCAAATGAAGGTGCTGAAAGCTTTGTTCCATTAACATCATCAAGGCCAATTCTACTTTGAAAAGCCAGCTTCAAACCTGAGTGCCTTCCAACCTGAGGGGCTCATCTTCTAGCATTATATCTGATAAAGCTCCCTGTCTAATCATAAGGGTTTCAGTGGCTCACCATCCAAAGTGATCTGTGTCTAATTTTTTTATCAGTCTGTCTTAGTCTTTAAGTTCTGTTGAAACCTATCCACCATGGGTGACCCTGCTGGTATTTGAATACCAGTGGCATAGCTTCCAGCATCACAGCACCATGCAAGCCACTACAGTTCGACAAACTGACAGATGAGTGGTGGAGATGTGCTGTGATACAGCAATTCCACTCCTGGTATTTACACAAGTGACTTAAAAGCTGTGACACAAAGAGACGCATGTACACAAATATTCATTGTTAACACTGGTCACAATAGCCAAAAGGTGGAAACAACTTAAATATCTATCTGAAGATGAGTATCAATCTGAAGATAAATAAAATGTGGTACATGCATACAATAGAATACTATTCAGCCATAAAGAATAATGAAATTCTAATGCATGTTACAATATGGACATCTTTGCAAATTATATGTTGAGTGACATAAATTAATCAAAAGTAATATTGTATGATATTACTTATACGAGATAACAAGAACAGGCACATATAGAGAGACCAAAGTTTATTAGTGATTACCAGGGGCGGAAGAGAGGAGGAAGAGAAAGTCATGGTTTTGGAAGCAGTAAGTTTCTGTTTACAGTGTTAGGAGAAAATGACAAGGTGATGGCTGCATAATATGATTCATATAATCACTAAATGTAAGAAAAAAACAAAACTTCTTTTCATGAAGTGAATTTTGACTCCTAGTGATCCAATACGACCGAGTAAAGCTGCCCCACAGGGTTTCCAAGGCTATAAATCTTTATGGAAGCAGACTGCCACATCGTGTTCTCTCAGAAAATTGGTGGAACCTTTTAACTAAGACTAACACTAGACCATTGTGCCACCAGAATTCCAGTCACTAAACTGTACACCTGAAAAATGTTGAAATAGCAATAAAAATATGTAAATTAATTGCTTAATACCTATTTTGAAAAGAATTTGACAATTTAATTAGGGCTTTATGGAATCAATTTTTCTAAAAAACAATTTGAAGACAAGGCTGTTATAATCATATGCTATGTGAAATCAGAATATAAAACTGTAGGACTCTTAATAGTCAAGTTCTGGCACAAAATTACAAAACTGTTTTTCATCTCTGCAACTTCAAAGTGAAAATAGGTTATCAGCCAATATTACGAAAACTCAATTTATTAGCCTCATTTTTTAATTCTCTAAATGTTAAGAGCTATTTCAAAACTTTGCAGATGAAGTTTTTCATGTAATTATAAATATTCCTTGAACAAGAGCCATGGTGGCTCAAGGGCTAAGAGGTCAGCTGGTGAACCCACCACAGGAGAAAGAGGTGGGAGTCTGCTTCCCTAAAGATTTACAGTCTTAGAAAGCTTATGGGACAGTTCTACTGTGTCCTACAGTGTCCCTATGAGTCACAATGGACTCAAGGACAGTGGATTTGGAATATCTTGAACATGTCATTAAACTGAGTGCTCCTAAAACACCCAATGATTCCCCTATCAAAAATTCCTGAAGAAATCATACACTCTTTTTAGACTTTTCCCATTAATCCCATATCCAAGACTTGGATTACAGAGCAAAGTAAGTGTGAGAAGTGAAGTAACTCAGCACAAGAGGCCATTCTATTCAAAGAGAACCCTCAGATTGGGATCTCCAACCAGGAACTGGCTCCCACTGAGCTGCAGAGGGTGGGAGCCCTTGTAGGATACCAGGGTCAGGGGGCTGAAGCACACTCACGTGGTGAGGGTGTTGAAGCCGCAGGCCTTCAGCTTCAGCAAACGGTCCCTCCAGTATGCTCTAGGCACCCGGAAATAGTGTATGGAACCCCCAAAGATCAGGAATTTGTGACCTTCCAACGTGAAGTGTGGCGTGCCACCAGTCGTGCTTTTGGTCTGAAGTCCCATATGCCGGTCCTTCAGTTTATCAGGGACCAGATGAGAAAAGTTAAACCTGGCAAAACAGAGAGGAAGGGCAAGTGAAAGTAGGAGAGGTGAGAAGAGAAGAGATGCTGGTGGTGCAGTGATTAAGTGCTGGGCTACTAACCAGAAGGCTGAGATCTGAAATCTTAACAGGAATAAGAAATTCTTGTTAACAGGACCTGGTAATTTTTCTATGAAAGACAAAAGGGTTCCTCCCGTCCCTTCCCACGTAGGCACACCTGGACTGGAGCACTGTTTCAGACTCATGGTTCCCATTATTTTTAGCCCGAGGAGCAAAGCCTGAGATGATAAATGGCAGGAAAAAGATGACTGTGGTTCTCTTCATGGGCAGACGAGTGCTGGAAGGATAGAAAGGATAACCAGATAGGGGAAGACATTCCAGAAGACTATTTAGAGGCAGGCGTTCTGGTGTGTGGCGCTGTGGGTTAATACGCCAGACTGCAAAGTCATTTGAACTGCAAGGTCCACAGTTCAAGCTCACCAGCCGCTCCTCAGAAATGGGTCAGAATCTACTCGATGACACTTAACAACAACAACAACATTTAGAGGCAAGTTGGGCTGGGAGTTGGACCTGAGGGCATTTCAGGTAGATTTCCCCAGGCTGGTTTAATTCACAAAGCAGACCTGCTTTACATACATCTTCCTAGCACAGGATTTGTGAAGTAGTCCAAATCCAAATCCAATGCCCTCTGTACAGACTCATAGTAACGTCTTTAGGACAGAATAGAACTGCCCCACAGGGTTTCTAGTGTTGTAGGACAACGGACTGTTAACTACAAGGTTGGTGATTCAAGTCTGCCAATCGCTCCTGGGGCGACAGGTGAAGTTTTCTGCGTCCCCAAAGATTTAGAGCCTAGGAAATCTTACACAGGGTCTTAGAACAAATCGTTACTGAAGCGACTGTCACATCTTTCTCCCTTTGAACTGTTAGTGGGCTCTGTTAGCAAAGCCTCCAGGACACCTATGCCAGAAACAGTTCATAGAAAGGAAAAGACTTGAGTAAAATACCAGGGGGAGGGGGCATCAGGAAAGGGCTTGAGAGACCGGAGAGAGCTCTGTGAAAGCGGTGGGAGTGATTACTCCATCAAGGTTCTGGAAGTATGGACGCAGCATCCAGTGCGCTGCAGCAGCAGCACTGAGAGCATTTAATCTGTGACCACATCCCGGTTTTCCATCTGGGTCAACGGACAGAGCCTTAGGCTGGTTGAGTAATTACAGTTTCTGCAGAAGACAGAGTTGTGGGATAGAAAACTGGAAATGGGGCAGATCTGAGAGCCCAGGAGTGCAGTGCAGTCCTAAGCAGCCCTCGCCTCTCAATTCACTGTAATATCTCCATGCCCTGATGTGGGACCTTAGGCAGGCTGGTGGAGCATGGGGGCAGTATGGGTGGTTCGAAGGTAAATGTACCTGTGACAAATCGGGAACCCCCTCAAGCCTAGAAGGGAGAGATGGGATGGGACCTGTAGCACAACTTTCACCTGAGGAAAAACACAAGGACGTGGAGCACGGGTCTCCTGGGTCACCTTTGCAGCCTCAATATCCCGCCGGCTCGGCTCTTGGGGCGAATTCCAGTAGGCTCTGCCGCACCACCGAGTTGGGATCGCCTGCGAAGTTCCAAAAGACCTGGGTGTGTCTTTGCGTGCTTGTGCGAGAACCGCCTTCCTTCGCTGTAGCTTAGTATGCAAGTAAGGATTGAGCCTTGAAGTGCAGAGCAACACCGCATCAGACCCAGATATCAAAACTGTCCCTCTTGGCACAGACTCCATTTAGCTTGAGGCTGGAGGCTGGGAGGATCCCCTTGGACTGTCCTCAAGGCCAAAATAAGGGAGAGGAAGCGTAGGAGGTGCCTTGAATGCACTCCACAGACTGTGGGTGAGGGCTGCACTGCTTCAGCAATTCTCTGGTAATGCCCTTCAAGTCTCAAACTCAGCCATTGCTGGGGTGGAGGAGGAACAGTAGTGAACAGCACATTCTCTTCATCTAAAGACTTTCAGACTGATAGGACAGACAGGCACATGTCAATTACCTTGAGCCAAGTGCTTGAATAGATTCCATAGGAAGAGATGCTAGAACAAGAAAGGGACACATACCACCTGGAGGATTATAGTTTCCTGAGTATTGGTCAGTACGTGAGTATTGTCTAAACGGAGAAACGTGGAAATGCTATTCCCATCAGTGGAAATACCTTGAAAGTGTTTACAAATAGCATATATAAGAAATTCAGTTTGGAAAGATTTAGGTATGAATTATCTATGATGGGTCTAGAGAGAGAGAGGTGGAAGGCAGGTCTTGAAAACCCTGAAATGCAAGCCAAGTAGTTTAGTATCTTTCCAAAGAATATTAAAATCAAAACTATGGGCATCCAATCTGCTTTGATTGTATGACTTCATGTACATCAGAGTAGAAATGTGCTCCATTGGGTTTTCATTGTTGCCTCTGGGTTGGCTTGAATCTCCAACTTCTCACACAACAGTCTTTACCAACAATGCGAAATCCCTAATAGATTTCAAGCAGAAACAAAGTCAGATTATGTTTTACCCTAAAATCTAGAGATTTATTAAGAGTCTAGAGGCAGTCTAGACCAGGTAGTGTTTCTTTCATTCAGTTGTACATAAGGACAACTGATTCAATGCCACCTAACAACAACAAAGTGTATAACATATATATGGGATTATATAATTGGTTATGGAGCACTGGTGTGGTGCTGTAGGATAAGCACTGGACCACAAGATCAGTTTGAACTGCAAGGTCCACGGTTCAAACTCACCAGTCACTCTTGAGAAACTATACAGGGTCACTATGAGTCGGAACCCAATTTATGGCACTTAGCAACAACATAAAACATGATTGGCTAAGGGCATTTGTTTTTCCATTTATTAAAGGATGATCACAAGAAAATTGCAGTACATGTTTTACAGGTAAACTATTAAAATTGCTTACTCAATTATTCCCATTGTAAAGGTTTATCAATAATGCTATGCATCAAGACTTTTAAGTGTGCGCTACCACATCTTACATCTGTTTGATCATAGAGGAAAGACCCTCTGGGAATAAATTGTGATATCTTACACCTGCCAATCTTCAGAGAAAAAAAGAATAGCTCCTTTAGGGTAAGTGTTTCAGTGAACATCGAGGTTAGAGGAACTGCTATTTGAAAAGGTAACTTTAAAATTCAACATGGATTCTGAATTCATGTGAAGAATTTAAAATTGAGTTTAGGCTCTGCTTTCAAACTGCTCTATTTACATGCAAAAAGCAACTCTGATTTTAGACTCTCATACAGTTTTATGGAGATTACTTGGCCCCATGGTGGAGGCAAGATGGCAAACAGAGAGACAAATCATCCCAGAGATCCTGGTGACAAGGAGAATGAGAGTTTGAGTTGTTCTCAAGGCTTAAGCGTGAAGAAGAGGATGGTATGGATTCAAGGAAAATGTGTAAGGTCAGACTGATAGCTCTTGATAACTGATTGGATGAAGCAAGTCGTGCAGTAGGAGTGCTATAAGATGACAACCATGTTTTAGGTATAAATGACTTTATTGTTGTTGTTATGTGCCATGGAGTTGGTTCCGACTCATAGAGACCCTTGTACAGGGTTTCTGAGTCTGTAACTCTTTACAGGAGCAGAAAACCTCATCTTTCTCCCGTGCAACAGCTGGTAGTTTCAAACTGCTGACCGTAAAATTAGCAGCCCAATACTTAACCACTACGCCACCAGAGCTCCTTATAAATGACTTAGGTACCAGTTATTGAGATCAGAAATATAGGAAGTAATAGAGAAGCTGTAATAAATGAGAAGCATGATGAAATCTGTATTCTAAATACTGAATTTGAGGTTTCTGTAAAGAGAGTAACCGGCTGGTCTCTCCCCAAGCCTTTGCCTCTTCTCATTACCCACTGCCACTGCGTTAATTATGACTCATAGTGAACCTATATATGGTTTCTAAGATTGTAAACCTGTCAGTTGTCATACTGTGATGGCTTGCATGATGCTGTGATCCTGAAAGCTATGCATGCCACCAGTATTTTAAATACCATCAGGGTCACCTATGGTGGACAGCTTTTGGCTGAGCTTCCGGACTAAGACAGATTAGGAAGAAGGAGAGGCAGACTACTTCTGAGTGTTTCGCCACTGAAAATCTTATGAATAGCAGTGGAACATGATCAGATAGGACCAGAATATTGAATACTGAAATATTATGACTAGTACCAGAATATTGTCAGATATTCTAGTGCTAGAAGATTAGCCCCTCAGGTTGGGAGGTACTGAAAATACAATTGGAGAAGAGCTGTCTCCTCAAAGTAGAATGACCGTGATGACATAAATGGAGTAAAGCTTTTAGGACCTTCATTTGCTGATGGGGAACAACTGAAAATTAGCAGAAACAGCTGTAAACATCCATAAATAATCAGAAAATGGAATGTACAAAGTATGAATCTACAATAGTTGAAAGTTGTCAAAGAATGAAATGCAGCACATAAAGATCCATATCCTAGGCATTAGTGAGCTGAAATGGACTGGTATTAGACATTTTGGACATGACAAACAAATCTGTATTGGAAGAAGTACAGCCAGATTGCTCCTTAGAAGCCAGGATGGTGACCATTCCCTAGAAGAGGACATCATACTTGGTAAAGTGGAAGCTCAGAGGAAAAGAGGAAGACCACCAATAAGATGGATTGGCACAGTGTCAACAGCAATGAGCTCAAGTGTATAAACGATTGTATGGATGGAGTAGGACCAGGCAGTGTTTTCTTCTATTGTGCATGGCTCTGAACAACAACAAAGATTATAAATCTTTACTGGAGCAGACAGCTTCATCTTTTTCCCATGGAGTGGCTAGTGGGTTTGAACTGCCAATCTTAGAGTTAGCAGACCATGCCTAACTCACAGCACCACCAGGGCTCCTCTCTCACCATTAAGAAGAACAAAAACCCAAAACCTATAGCCAGCCATCAAGTTGATTCCAATTCATATTAACTCTAAAGGACAGAATAGAATTGCTCCAAAGGATTTTCTTTATAGACGCAAACTACCACAGCTTCCAATGAAGGATATAGTGTGTTCGAACCACTGAGCACTTCAATTACTGTACTACCAATCTTCCTAAGAACAACCCCCAAAGGAGGGGGGGAAAACCACACAGTCATCAAGTCAATTTCATGAAATTGGGTTTGTTGTTGTGTACCATCAAGTTGGTTCCTACTCATAGTGACACTGCATAGAGTTTCTGAGAGCAGCTGGTGGGTTTGAACTGCTGGCCATGTGGTTAGCAGTCCAGCACCACAACAGGCTGTAGGATAAGTACTGAACTGCTAACCACATTCTTTATGGGAGTAGACAGCCTCACTTTTGAAACCCTTATAGTTTGGGAAAACCCATGAAACAGTTTTACTCTCTCTATAGAGTTGCTATGAGTTGGGATCAACTTGAGGACAACAAATTAATTTGATTGCACATCTCTTGACATATAGAATAAAGATAAAAGTAGTTGCAAAACAAATTCAAACTATTTTCAGTAGCCATGTTTTTGATGCTAGTGTAGGTCTTATTAGGCTGATACTATTGTGTATTACGGTTTGGTTCTGTTGTGCAGAGGGTCACTATGAGTCAGTACCAACTCCATGGCACCTAACAACAACAACAACATTGTGTAATAAATCCAATGAATAATTACTTGGGGATCATTGAGAACTGAATTTTTTCTGTATGGTTCAAAGACATTAACTAACTACGTTCAACAGAAACTGTAGTCCAGACTTTCAATTGGATGAATGATTATGAATTTATAATATTCATAAATAAGTTCATGAAATATATTTCATACTTTTATAGTAATCTTTGAAAATATTCAGTTTTTACCACTGGAAAAATCTAGAAAGAAACATCAATCCAATAGAAATGAGAGCTGTTATATACAATAATATCAGAGTCATAACGCCTACTGCTGCTGCTGCTAAGTACCGTTGAGTCAATTCCAATCCATGGTGACCCTGAATAGGGTTTCTGAGGAGCAGCTGTGAACTTGAACCATTGATCTTGTGGTTCAAACTGACTGCAGTCCAGTGCATTAGCCCACAATGCCATACGCTACCACCAAAAATATTGCTTTCATATGGAGAAAAAAATTAATTGGACATATATTTCACACTGTACTTGAAAATCTTGTCTAGATAAATTGAAACACTGAATGTGAAATACAGAAGTAAAAACTTTTAGAACATAATTTGGAACAATAGTTTGATTATACAAAGCAGGAAAAGATTCTCATATAAACAGTATATGACAAATGTAAACCATAAAGAAAAAAATTGATAAATTGGATCACATTACTATGAAAATTAGTAATCCTCAAAATATATGAAAATACAAATCATAAATAAACCAACAGAATATTTATGTAATTAAAAAATGGATGGTATTCAAATCAGGAAGGAAAAGACAAAAAACTCATTAAAAAAAAAAAAAAAACAGCCAAAGACTTGAGCAGATATTTATAAAAAGGAAGATTAAATGGCCAATAAGTGCAAGACTCACAATCTCATTAATAATTTGCTGTTGCTGTTAAGTGCAGACTGGTGGCATCTACCTTACTTGGCAGTCGAAAAGAAGTTGTCCTTCTAATGTGTGAACTCTGATCTAGCATTGGTTGGCTAGCATTCAAGAAATGCTGCATGGACAACTGATCTGATAGACAGTGTCCATGGAACTTGTGAGTTCTGGGTGACTAAGATCAAAGGCAGGGTATACCACATGAGCAGCTGGTGATAAGAATAAAGAAATAGGGGAATGAGAAATAGATCCATTTCCACATTTTAAGATTTGGATTCATGCTGATGCTGACCATGCAGTTAGGAATGAAGGTGGGATTTGCCCACTGTGCACCTTACACAGTGCAGATTGTATTCAACTACTGCCTGAAAGTCGTTTCCAGAGTGCAGTACGGGGAGGGAAACCTAAGTAGAGCCCAGCATTCTGCTAAATTAAGGAAACAGCAGAATTCTGGGAGGCCAAAGCAGTTAGATTTTATAAAACAAAGCAATAAAGAAAGAAAGCTGCACAGAGAATTTCAGAGATCTACAGAGAGGTTCCACTTCAGTCTTTGACTAAGTACTAATATACCCATACTTGTAGAAACTATGTATGTCAGGGAAAGAATCATTTAAAAGCAGAATCCTTGCAGCCTACACAGAGCTGGGAATATTCCACATCTCACCCACCAAAGTAGAAATACCTCCAAATGCATGAAGAATTCAGTGGAGTTCTAAGAAAAATGTTGACTCTATTGTAGGACCAACTTAACTCTAGACTAGACTGATGTGGTGTCACTCTAACAAAGCTTAAAAGCAATCCTTGAAAAGATCAAGTTGTTGCTAACAAATCACCAACATCTGAGGAAAAAAAAAATTATATATTTAATAAAATTCATCACACATCAACATACGAGTCACAATGTCTTGCATTCAATAAAAAATTACTAGCCATGAAAAAAAAAACTAGAAAAATGTGATGCCAGAGAAAATTTAGTCGATAGAAAGACACTCATATACAAGGAACAACAACATTAGCATATAAGGATGTTGAAATAGCTACTATGTTTATGCTTCCTGTGAGCAAGAAGGTCAAGGTAAACATGTACATGATAAAAAGAAAAGTTGAAAAAACACCAATATAACTTTAGTTGTTGTTATTACTTGTTATTGAGTGAACTCAGACTTATGGCAACATTAAGAATAACAGAAAAAAAAAATATTGCCTAGTCCCCTGCCCTTTTCATGATCACTGGTATGTTCAAGTCAGTTGCTCTGGTTATTGTGTCAGTCCATGCCATTGAGAAGTTCCCTCAATCTTGCTGACTGTCTCCCAAACATACTATCCTTTTCTAACAATTGGTCTTGTCTGATGATGTGTCCAAAGTAAGCAAGCTGAAGTGTCACCATCCTCATGTCTAAAAAACATATCAACACTGTATAGGGTTTCAAAGGAGTGGCTGGTGAGTTTGAACTACTGACCTTGCAACTCAAACTGATCTTGCAATTGAGTGCTTATCCTATAGTGCTACACCAGGGCTCCAACAACAGATTAGACAGTGCAAAAGAAAAGATTAGTAAACTTGAAGACATAGCTATAAAACTGTCCAAAATAATGAACACAGAAAAAAGAAACTGAAACAAACTAAACAGAGCAGCAGTAATCTTTGGAACATTATCAAGTGGTACAATATATGTATAATTGTAGTCTCCAAAGGAATGGAACATAGAAACACTTGAAGAAATTTGAATTTTTTTTTCAAATTTAATGAAAAGTATGAACCCTCAGATCCTGTAGGATAAGCACTGGGCTGCTAATCAAAAGATCATCAACTTAAACCTACAGCCACTCCTCAGAAACCTCAAATAGGGTCACTCTGAGTCAGAACCAATTTAAGAGCACTTTAAAAAACAACAAGCATAAAATCATAAATAAAGCTAAACCAAGATGCATCAAGATTAAAGTAACTAAAACTGGTGCATAAATGTTTGTTCCCAAATGTTCACATAACTTTATTAGTAGCAGCTGAAAACTGAAAACAAAACAAATGTCTATAAGTAAGTAAATGGATAAACATATTGCAGTATTCCTATACAGAATATTTTACAAAATAAAGCTAACTGCTGATGCCCACAAAATCATGGATGGCTCTCAAATCATTGAATACAGATCCAAAAGGGAACACACTTTGTGATTCTATGAATATGAAATTCCAGAGTATGTAATATCATAGTCACAGAAAGCAAATCAGCAGATGCTATATCCAGAAGAAAAGAAAGTATGAACAAGTGTCAATGTGTTCCCTCATCTGCTTTCTATCCTCTGAAATCACTTTATGTGAGAGAACTCTCGTAGTTGTTATCTAGATCTTGGCCCCTGCACACCCCTGGCAATCTAACAGGTCTTCTAGGGCTTCCAAGGAGTAACAGATGGGACACAATCTGTACTTTCCTACTGGACTCCCACACAGTCTCTACTTTGCTCCTCTGTGCATCCACACTGGAAGTAGAATATTCAACCCAGGTAGTCTGGTTCCAGAGCCCATGCTTTCATCATTACAATAGAAAGTTAAATATATTTAGCAATCTAATCCTCAGAAACCCTGTACAGGACCATTATGAGTCAGAACCAACTCAACAGCACTTAAAAACAACAAATATATCATAGGAATCCTGGTATGTCACTGTAGGAGAAGCACTGGACTGCTCATTGCAAGGTCAAGGGTTCAAACCCACTACCCACTCCTCAGAAACCCTCTATAAGGTCACTATGAGTCAGAACCGATTCAAGGGCACTTAATAACAACAACAACAATATATAGTAAAAATAACATGGTGGTTGTGATCCATGGAGTGGGTTCCAACTCACAGTGACCCGGGACGGACTGCAAATCTTTATGGGAGCAAAAAGACTCACCTTTTGCCAATGGAGTAGTTTCAAACTGCTGACCTCGTAACCCACTATGCTACTTTTTGTTGTTGTTAAGTGCCATCAAGTCGATTCCAACCCACAATGACCTTGTATAGGGTTTTCAAGGAGCAGCTGGTGAGCTTGAACCACTGACCTTACAGTTCAAATGACTTTGCAGTCTGACACATTAGCCCACAGCGCCACACTAGGACTCCTAGAGCTTCTTAAGAACAGCATGGTAGTGGTTATGTGCCATGGAGTCGATTCCAACTCATAGTGACCCTGTATAGGGTTTCTGAGGCTGTAAATCTTTGCAGAAGCAGACAGCCTCATCTTTCTCCTATGGAACAGCTGCTAGTTTCAAACTGCTGACCTTGAGGTCAGCAGCCCAACTTGTAACCACTACACTACCAGACCTCCTTAGAAAACAGTATATTTTACTAATATTAGTAATAACTGAGATTTATTGATAATTTATTCTGAACATTTTACTAAGCATATACAGTTTCTATTTCAATCTCACAACTACATGAAATAATCTGTAGATATTATCTCCCTTTTACACATGAGGAAACCAAAACATAAATGGGGTAAGTAACTTACCCAAAGTCATGCCTATCTTATCTGTCAGTTTGGTATACTATGGTGGCTTGGATCTTGCTGTGATGCTGGAACCAGGGATGGGGAATGTCCAGACCATGGGTTGTATGTTGTTGTTGGGTACGATCAAATCCAGTACTGACTCATAGCAACACAATGCATAACAGAACTAAAGACTGTCCAGTCCTGCCATCCTCACAATCATTGGTACACCTGAGCCCATTACTGCTGTCACTTGTGCCAACTCATCTCATTGGGGGGGTCTTACTCTTTTTCACAGACTATCCAGTATACCAAGCATAATGTCCCTCTTCAGGGCCTGCTCTCTCCTGATAATATGTCCAAAGTCTGAGAGACTTAAACAAATATGTGTCTAACAACATACTCCATGTTCTAAACTGTACTCTCTTCTCTTATGTGGGAGAAATGTAGAGGCCTTGGTCCTGAAAATGATTTGTGATGGGCTACTAACTTAAAGGTTGGTAAAAAGTCACCCAGTAGTGTCATGGAAAAGAGGCTGGCAATCTGCTTTTGTAGTAATTATTGCAAAGAAAACTCTATGGAATTCAGTTCTACTCTGTAACATGTGGGGATACTACAAGTCAAAATTGACTCAATAGCAACAGGTTTGGTTTAGTTTCTGTTTTTCTTTGTCTGTGTTATAGTTGTAAAAAGATGGACTATTCAAGAAATGGTACTAAGACAACCAGCTAGCTATCTTAAAAAATAATAAAATTTAATCCCTACCTCATTCCTTACAACATCATAAATTTCACATTTAACAAGTTGAAACTATAGAAAATCCAGGGGGAAAAAACATAGTAAAAATGGAAAAATTATAACCCCAAAACCAAATCCCCTGCCATTGTTGATTCCAACTAATAATAACCATATTGTGGCATCTTAAATTTACTTGATAAGGCTTTTCTATCCAAAGTCTAAATTCCCACCAAGTGATTGGGTGGGGCCATGCAAATAAGGTATACAGAACCCTAAGACTGGGATTGGTTAGTTTTGTGTTTTGTTTTTTAAGTTTTTATTGTGAATTGAGTGATAGTTTACATGGAAGAATATCAGCTTTACAGTCATCCAATTGTAGTTCGTTTCATCATAATGACTACAATCCCCTCCATGCATCATCATTCAACAGCATTTGCTTCCATTCCCTCTGGTTTTTTGTTTTGTTTTGTGTTTTGTTTTTGCATGTACATCTAACCACTCAGGAATATATAATCATTCAAACACCCAAAGGGCATACCCTGCAAGCCTGCCTCCTGGCCACCAGCACACAGCCCTCTCCCTCCTTGAATCTAGACTCTCCAGCTGCTCCATCTCTCCACGTCATTGTCTCTGTCTCCATCTCTGGCATCACTGTTTCTCTGGGTAGGGTCTGGTGCTCTGCTCTTCCCCCTTGATGGTCCCAGGGCACTCTGCTCCTGGACTGAAAAGTCAATCACTCCCCTCCTTTTGCTGCAAACCTACAAGCCATCTACCTCTACATTTGTAATTACAATTACAATCACAATCAGTCCTAAAAACAATTATTCTCTATTGAACCACACGAGTCTTATCCCGATCTCCTTTCACCAGCCCTGTCTAGACAGATTGAAAACCACTCAGTGGCAATTCCACCTACCTCTGCACCCTCTGAAACTAAGCTCCCTCTTGAAAACTTGTAGGCCAGTAATTTGTGCCTTTATAAGCCTTCCCCCACCCCCATTTTAGGTAGCCAATGTTTAAGTTGCCCATCCCTGTCAAACCTGTGTACCGAAGGGGTATGAATGATCCTTGCTGTGAAGATTTGTTCCCTCTTTTAAGCTACTACACCCATAAGTATAGGTCAAGTTCATCAAATTGTAGCAGATTACACTTTTTTTTCTCTTCTTTCTTCCTCTAGTCAAGTTCTGAGCATCCAGCCACTGAAGCTAAGTCAAATGGGTACTATCTGCAAGTATGGGCATTCTTGTGCATCTCCCCTCACTCCATATCAGCTGGACACTTCACTCTCTACTCTAGTCCTCTGTGGCTATGTCCCTGTCCATGGGCACAGGAGTCCCCAGATCTTGCCATACTGCTGGCCAAGCAGGTCTCACTCCAGGATGACGGGAGTCTATTGAACATGGACGGACTCAGCCCACAGCATCTTTGCTGTTTTCCCCCCCACTTCCTCTTATTAGTAGACCAACATGATCACCAGCAAGATTACATGTTTGCTCATGTATTCCCTTTGAGTTTCAGGGGGTTTTCCCTGAAGGGACTTGATTGCCTTGATGGCTCCCGGGGAACAACTTGCTTACTTATAGTAGTCAATCAGACTGCCATTATTGTTTTTTATTTTTCCTGCTGGACTTTCTTTCAAGAAGTATCTTCTGTTCTTCTAGCTGCTCCAGGCTAGTCTGCTTGTCTTTTCAAGTGGAAATTCCCCACCTCAGAAGATTCTGGATGGGGATCAGGATTCCACCTAATGTCTTATACACTGCAAAGTCTCCACAGGAAGCCTCTTTCACTGGGGAAGTTCTAGTCCCCATTTTAGGTACTCCAATCAGTTATAGGCTGAAGATGGACTTACAAGCTTTCTATAGTGATGTTCCTGGCTATTCCTTTCTCTCCTCCTCAAGTGTCTATTTTACAGTAGTAGGCAAAGGAAACCAATATTCCTAAGACAGTCAAGCATCTTACCATTGTTTCTCCTCTTTTACCTATTCAGACTATGCCTTGTGGGATTGGTTAGTTTTGCCCTCCAGCTAGGTTTAAAAGGAGCTATCTCAGAAGCAGAGATGGAAGATCCTAGAACCATTAAGAAGGAAGGGCATCAGTGAAGCATAAGATCCCTACCTTGAGAATTAGTGACAGCAGAGGGAATGGCATGGAAAGACAGAACAGCTCCCGGGTCTAGACCCATGCACTAAGTAAAGCTAAGTGTCTACAGGCAGGAGACTGGCTTGCAGAATGTGCCCTTTGGGCATTCACAGACTGGCTAAAAGAGCTTTGTAACACTTGCTAGAGCAGGGCAGAGGCCAAGGAACCACATGGCTGAGAGGTCAAAGACAAAAGTGAGGCATGCCTGCAGTGTGGCTGACAAGAGGTGTTCCTGACTGGATAACTGCTGCATCCTGAGCTTTTCTGATCTTGGATTGTACCCTGTTCACTTCCCTAATAAACCCCAGAGTTGTGAGCATTGTTAGGAGTTCTGTGTGGCCATTACAGTGAGTTATCTAACCCAGATGTGAAGCCAAGAGTTCTGTGGGAGGGATGGTTGGTGTCAGAATAGGGTAAAGGGTATGTGGGGTGGAAGCAGGTCTGACCTATGCTTCATAGGAATTGGATTTTGAGTTTGAGTCCCTTTCTCTCTTGTGAAGTCAGACATGGTCCCCACATGGTTATTGTACCAATAAATAATAAATTCACAAAAGAAGAAATATAAATAGTCAAAATATGTGAAGAAAAATTTGACTTAACCAATAAGGAAATAAATATATATGAAGTATAATTGTCTATCAGACTAGAAAAGTTTTAAAACACTGATAACTGAAAAAAAAAAAAAAAAGAAAAGAAACTGGTAACTATTAAATTGTTGAGGATATAAATAAATTGCCACATGAATATGACAAATATGGGAAACTTCAATACCCAAGGATAAGAAATAAAGTGTTGTTTATTATAATGTAACTTTGGAGATATTCCAAATGATCATCAGTGTAGGTGTGGTTAAGAATACGCATGCACATAGAGCAAGATGGCAAAGGAGCCTGAGTCAGTGCTATAACTCCCACCCTCGACTGCTGCTGGTCGTGAAAACTTATGGCGGTCATCCCAGAAACATCATGACCGAGTCTCCCTCTTCCTCTGCAATCTCCATGAGAACATAGAAACCTGCTGGAGACAACAAGAAAGAAAATTTACATCAACTAAATGATGTAGGAGTCACCCCTGTTATGAAAACAAGGAAGTGGGGTGTAGAATGAATTCAAAACATCCAAGGACTCGTTCATTTCATCAAGAAATTACTTAAATTTGTAGCAACAAAACCGTTGTGTATGTGTATCAGTCCTCTGCCTCTTTCCCCAGATTAGGAAGTTGGAAACTCTATGAGTATTTTGATAGTGATGGTAAATTGGTCCTACATTAGTGCAAATCCCAGGTTTCAGCATGAACCACAGAGAAAAGCAACTTGCACCTTAAATCAATATTCACAAAGGAAACATTCTGAAAAGTTTCAGTGCTTATGGCAAGAGATTTTATAGCATGATGAGCAGTTCAAATTCATGAGCCACTCTTCAAACCCTATAAAGGGTCACTGTGAGTCAGAATGGACTCCACGGCACTTAACAATAAATCTACTGTCCGCATGTATCTACTGTTACCAATGTTTATGTATAGATGTTATCATTCTAGACTGGACTTCCAAAAATGCAACTTGTATTAGTATGCACATCATTATGAAAGATTAGAGAATACCCAAAGCTACCACATTCAATCATTCTGATCTGCCACCAAGGTATTGAAAAGGAGATTAAATCTATATAAAGGCTCCAAAATTATTTACTTGTAGTATTAGTCCTCTTGGGTTTTTTAATTGTAGAAACTTATTTATAGAAGTGTTATTTTTTTAACCTATTCAGGGTAATTCAGTTAGTTTGGAGTACAGAATATGTCTTTTCTCATTTCTTTTATATCGTCCTGGTGTGGCGCTGCAGGTGAATGCACTGGACTGCAAAATTGGTTTTGCAGCTCAGCAACTGCTCCTTGGAATCTATACAGGGTCACTATGAGTTGGAACTGACAAAACAGCACTTAACAACAGCAATGTTATATTATTTTAAACCATTTTTAAAGCATTTACCTACTGGCTTTATACTTTACATAGTCAGAATAGGACAGCCCCCAGGAAGAAAAGTTTGGCAGCTTGGTTAAACTGCTTTGCCAGGAACAATAGGGGGGAAAGATATTGCTGTTAACTTCTATCAAACAATTAGCCAGGAGAGCAAGCGTTTCAACAAATTGGAAGAACACCTTTAATATTAAATGAAGTGTTTCATTAGCAAACCAAGAACTTTACAAAGTCTGGGCAAATGAATCTCATAACTGTTTTTAGCCCTCTCATGTAATGACTATTGGATCCTAATGATGCAATTGGCATTACTCTATAATTACTAAGGTAATGCTGGCAACATCTTGGAGTTTTTCATAATGTATTTTACAACTTGAAAATCCTCAAAGAATAATTTTTAAATGGCCCTAGGTTTTCTGTGAATAAAAGTTAAAGTGTCATTTTACTAACACTGTTAGGACTTGACAGCATACAACCACCACCACCATTAGGTAATTACTTAAAATGATAGTTGATGTATTCCTTTCATTCTTATTATGTTTGTAATATAGCTGTTAAAAAAAATTTGCATTTAGCAAAATAAGAGATTGGCTCATTTAAAAAATAATAATAATAATGTATCACTTAGCTATCATGGGAAGAGCTCCAAGGAACCCAGTAACACTGAGGCTATAGAAATTGAAAGAGACAAGGATCTTCCCCCAGAGCTGACAGAGAGAGACTTCTAGAGCCAGTCCCCTGAATTCAGACTTCTAATTGCTTGCACTCTGAGAAAACAAATTTCTCTTACTGAAAATTGCCCACTTGTATTTCTGTTACAGTAGCACTAGAAAACTAAGACATGCATCAAGAATCATATAAAAATGAATTCAAAGGTACTAAAGCATGAGGTCAAGCTGCCAGTAGGCAACCACTAAAATCACACCATGCCCTGCTACTCTCCACTGTTGTCATTGTTAGGTGTTGTCAAGTCCGTTTCAATTGATATCAACCCTGTGTGCTGTTTCTGAGGAGTGGCTGGTGGGTTTGAACTGCCAACCTTGTGGTTGGCAGTCAGTGTTTATCCTACAGCACCACACCAGGACTCCATAATTGCTTGCAAAAAACTGAAGCAACAAACATCTAATGATACTACAGGGACAGCAAATAATTAAAAAAAAAAAAAATTACTAGAATTGACTACTGCATGTTTAACAACCCGTTTTTTGGATGTAAGAAAACATTCAGTTCTTTCTAGTCCATCTTACATTTTGTTGTTGCTACTGAGCATGGGCATGATGGGCAGAGTTCGGTATTTCAAATTTGTAAAATCTGGAGTTTAGGATAAGAAAATAAAATCAGGATCAGAAAAGAATTAGATGATCTTTTCAACCTCACTTGGTATTTCAAATTTTAGCTGGGCAGTATGTGATTCTTAGTAACTCAAATATAAGTTTCTAGGTAAAGACTCCATTGTTGTTGTTGTTATGTGCTATGGAGTCAGTTCTGACTCATAGCGACCCTGTACAGAGTTTTCGAGGCTGTAAATCTTTACGGGAGCAGAAAGCCTCATCTTTCTCCCGCGGAACAGCTGATAGTTTCGAACTGCTGACCCTAAGGTTCGCAGCCTGATTCGTAACCACTATGCTACCAGAGCTCCTTACTTACTTCAAATCATTGATTATTTATTCACTTGAATAGTAGTTAATAAATCTTTATTGAGAACTGGGTTGGTGCTGTGGGATAGGCACTGGACTACTAGCCTCAGGGTTGGTGGTTCGAACCTACCAGCCACTCTTTGGAAACCATATATAGGATCACTATGAATCAAAACTGACTTGACAACATTTAACAACAATAGCTATGTGCCAAACATTATTGATGCTGTGGATACAAAGATACCCAGATCAAAATCCTATCTTCAGGAAGCTCAGAATCTATTCAAGGAGTAGATAAGTCAAGACATAATAGAAATCTCTGATGAATTCTAAGTCATTAGGAGGGAAACTCTAACTGCCTAGGTGAGTTGAGCTTCACCAAGATCAATCACAACCTCATTGATTAAACAGAGTAAGGTATAACGGCAAGAAAAAGTTAGTTGTTGCTAATCTTTGGTATTACCTCTTTTCAAGTATCACTGTGAGTATTGTGCACCTTTAAACCATCAACTGTGTGAGACCAAACAGTTAACAATTGTCTTAAAGCAATGATAATAGAAGGTAATTGGGGCGTAGGGGTGGGCCCAGGAAAGCTAAATTACTGGAAATGGAACAACCAAAACAGAAATAATGAGAATGCTGACATACTGTGAACAAAACTGTAACTACTGTCACAGACTCCTGGTGTGGCACTGTAGGATCAGCACTGGACTAGGAACCACAAGGTTCACAGTTAAAACCAACCAACTGCTCCTTGGAAATCCTATACAAGGTCGCTGTGAGTCAGAACTCAACAGCACTTAACAATGTCACAGAGGTGTGGCACTGTAGGATAAGCACAAGACTGCTAATCACACGGCTGGTGGTTCAGACCCACCAGCTACTGCAGTTATGAATCAGAACCTATTCAATGGCACTTAACAACAACATCATGGAATGATATGTGTGTTGTTGTTGTTAGGTGTGATCCAATTGGCACCAACTCATAGCGACCCTGTGAAACACTGCACAGTCCTTTACCAATCTCATAATCATTGCTACACCTGAGCCCATTGCTGCTGCCACTATGCCAATCCATCCCACTAGAGGTCTTCCTCTTTTTCTCCAACCCTCCACTTTACTAAATATGATATCCTTCTCCAGTGACTGGTCCCTCCTGATAATATGTACAAAGTATGAGAGACAAATTCTGGCCATCCTGGCTTCCAAGGAGCATTCTTGCTGCACTTCTTTCAATACAGATTGGTTTGTTCTTTTTACAATCCATGGTACTCTTAATATTCTCCTCCAACACCATAACTCAAATGCATAGATTCTTCTATGGTCTTTCTTATTCACTGTCCAACTTTCACATGCATATGAAGTCATTTCAAATACCATGGCTTGGGTCAGTCCTCAAACTGACATCTTTGCTCTTCGACACTTTAAAGAGGTCTTCTGCAACAGATTTGCCTAATGCAATATGTCATTTGATTTCTTGACTACTGCGTCCATGAGTGTTGATGGTTGATATGAGCAAAATGAAGTCTTTGACAACTTCAATCCTTTCTCCATTTATATGAATGTTGTTAATTTGTCTAGTGGTGAGGATTTTTGTTTTCTTTACCTTGAGTTGCAACCCATACCAAAGGCTGTGACCTTTGATCTTCATCAGTAAGTATTTTAAGTCCTCTTCGCATTCAGCAAGCAAGTTTGTATTATCTGCATGTTGTAGGTTGTTAATCAATCTTCCTCCAATCCTGATGCCACATTTTTCTTCATATAACCCAGCTTCTTGTATTATTTGCTCAGCATACAGATTGAATAAGTATGGTGAAAGAATACAACCCTGACACATACCTTTCCTGATTTTAAACCATTTGGTGTTTCCTTGTTCTGTTTGAACAACTGCTTCTTGGCCTATGTACGGTTCCCTCATGAGAACAATTAAGTGTTCTGAAATAATTCTCTGTTGTGCTGTCCACAGTTTGTCATGATCCACATAATCAAAATCCTTTGTATAGTTAATAAAGCACAGGTAAACATCTTTCTGGTATCCTCTGCTTTCAGCCAAGATCCATCTGACATCAATAATAATATCCCTCATTCCACTTCCTCTTCTGAATCTGGCTTGGACCTCTGGAAGTTCTTTGTCAATGTGTGACTGCAGCCATTTTTGTATTATCTTTAGCAAAAATTTACTTGCATGCAATATTATTGATATGGTCTGATGATATCCACATTCCATTGGATCACCTCTCTTTGGACTGGGCACAAATATAGATTTTTTTC
>NW_006408676.1:6478961-6485141 GCF_000296735.1 Chrysochloris asiatica | reverse complement strand
TTCAGCTCTTTTACCTTATCATTTCTTCCATTTACTTTAACATCTGTACACTGGAGAGCAAGTTTAAGCATCTCGTCTGACATCCATTTTGTTCTTTTCCCTCTTTCTTGTCTTCTGAATGACCTTATGTTTTTTCCTGTTTGATGTTCTTGATGTCTAATGTACCAAATCTGTTCTTCAGATGATCTCTAAATTCAAATAGGATGTATTCAAGGTCATATTTTGGGTCTTGTGGACTTGTTTTACTTTTCTTTAGCTTCAGCCTGAACTTGCATACCAGCAATCTGTTGCATGGTCTGTTCCACAGTCTAGCCTTGGCTTTGTTTTCCCTGATAATATGGAGCTTCTCCACCATTTCTTTCCACAGATGTAGTCAATTTGATTTCTGTGCATTCCATCTGGTGAGGCCCATGTATATTGTCATCTTTTATGTTATTTTAAAAAGGTATTTGCAATGAAGAAGCCATTGATCTTGCAAAATTCTATCATGTGATCTACAATATCATTTTTATCACCAAGGCCATATTTTCCAACTACTGATCCTTCCTCTTTTTTTCCAGCATTTTCATTCCAATCACCAGTAATTAATATATCTTGATTTTATGTTTGATCTATTACAGACTGAAGAAGTTGGTAGAGTTCTTCAATTTCATCATCAGTGGCTTTGGTGGTTGATGCATAAATTTGACTAATAGTGGTATTAACTGGTCTTCCTTGTAGATGTATGGATATTTTTCTATCACAGTGCTGTACTTCAAGGCATGCTCTTTTTGATGGTGAATGTGATGCCATTCCTCTTCAATTTGTCATTCCTGACACAGCAAACCATGTGATTGTCAAATGCAAAATGGCCAATACCAGTTCATTTCAGTTCTCTAATGCCTAGAATTCTGGTGTTTATGCATTTCATTTCACTTTTGACAATTTCCAATTTTCATAGATTCGTACTTTGTACATTTCATGTTCTTATTATTCATGAATGTTTACAAATGTTTCTCATCATTTTGAGTTGTGTCCCATCAGCAAATGAAGATTCCAAAGGCTTTATTCCATTCACATCATCACTGTCAACTCTATTTTGAGGAAACAATTCTTCCCCAGTCATATTTTGAGTGCCTTCCATCCTGGAGGGGCTCGTCTTCTGGCTCTGTATCTGACAATAATCTGGCACTCTTCATCATGTTTTAATAATCAGTATTCTGGTGCTAACAGTGTTCCCCATTATCCATAATATTTTCAGTGACTAAGTCTTGCAATGTAGTCCGTCTCTCCTTCTTTCTAGTCTGTCTTTATCTGGAAACTCAGATGAAACCTGTCCACCATGGCATAGTCCAGAATCACAACAGCAAACCACCACAGTATGACAAACTTATAGAAGAGTGTTAGAAAGTATATATTGTTTATGTTGTTATTATGTGCCGTGGAGTTGGTTCTGACTCATAGTGACCCTGTACAGGGTTTCCAAGGCTAAATCTTATGGGAGCAGAAAACCTCATCTTTCTCCCATGGAACAGCTGGTAGTTTCGAACTGCTGACCCTGAGGTTAGCAGCCTGATTCATAACCACTATGCTACCAAAATATATATTGTTGTTGTTGTTGTTAAGTGCCGTCGAGTCGGTTCCGACCCATAGCGACCCTGTATAGGGTTTCCGAGGGTGTAAATCCTTACGGGAGTAGAAAGCCTCATCTTTCTCCCGCGGAGCGGCTGGTAGTTTCGAACCGCTGACCTTAAGGTTCGCAGCCCGATTCGTAACCACTACGCTATGGGAATCTAACTTCCTACGTAAAATTTCATCAAAAACCCAATAAAACAAAACAAAAACACCCAATATTGAACATCCAAAGAAGATCTAGTAAATTTAAGTATTTATTTTATTTTATTTTTTATTGTGAACTGAGTGATTGTTTACATGGATAGTTTACATGGGAGAACATCATATTTACATCATCGTTTCATTGCAATGATTATAATCTCCTCTGTGCATCATCACTCAACAGTATTTGCTTCCATTCCCTGTTTCATTTTTGGGGTGTTTTCTTTGTTAAGTATTTATTTTTAAAGAGAACAGTGGAAATACGATTTTATCAAAAACTATACATTGTTGTTGTTAAGTGTCATCAAGTCAGTTCCGGCTCATAGCAACCCTATTATAGGGTTTCTGAGGAGCAGCTGGTGAGCTGACCTTGACGTTCAAACCAACTTTGCAGTCCAGCGCATTAACCCACGTTGCCACACCAGGACTCCAAAGACTACACACATTTATTGTTGTTGTTGTTGTTGTTAGGTGCCATCAAATCAGTACCGACTCATAATGACCCTATGCACAACAGAACAAAACACTGTCTGATCCTGGGCCAATCTCTCAATTGTTGCCCCGATTGAGCCCATTGATGCTGCCACCTTGCCAATCCATCTCGCTGGGGGTCTTCCTCTTTTTCTCTGGCCCTCAACCTTACCAAATATGATATCTTTCTCCATCATCTGGTCCTTCCAGACAATATGTCCGAAGTATGAGAGATGAAGTTTGACCATCCTGGCCTCCAAGGAGCACTCTGGCTGCACTTCTTCCAGCAAAGACTACACATAATAGCCCTTAAATCCAAGAACTGCTGTTATAATTAATTACCCTGTCATATGCAATTGTTGTTGTTAAATGCCATCAAGTCAGTTCCAATTCATAGAGACCTTGTATAGGATCTCCAAGGAGTGGGTGGTGTATTTGAACCACTGACCTTACAGTTCAAACTGACATTGTAGCCCAGTGCATTATCCTGCAGCTCCATCTTAGGAGAAGTTAAGGAACAGTGCAGTTTACAGTGTTGAAATCATTGTTCATTTCTCATTCTTTGCACAAGAATATGCATTTTTGAGTCCCCTTATGCCTGTGTGCCCCTGTGTACAAAATTAAGAACAAATAGTTAGCCCTGGAGTCCTGCTGTGGCACTGTTGGTTAATGTGCTGGACTGCAAAGTTGGCTTGAACCAAAAGGTCGGCAGTTCAAGCTCACCAACCGCTCCTCAGAAACCCTATACAGGGTCACTATGGGTCAGAACTGACTCAATGGCACTTAGCAACAACCACAACAAGGCTAAACTATTGGCTACTCCATGTATGGAGGAAAGAAGAGAGCTGAAAATTGAATATGTTTTAAATCAATTAGTCCAATGGACTAATGGAACACACATGTATGTTGGTCTCCATGATTCTGAGACCAGAAGAACTAGATGGTGATCAGCTACCACCACCCATTGCTCTGAAAATGATCACATTAGATGTTCCTGGATACAGTGAGAGAAAACATGAAACAAAATCAAAATTATAAAAAAAAGATAGGGCTTACTGGTCAAAAAGATACTGCAATGAAACCCTCTTGAAAAGTTCAGCCAAGTGGTAGAAAGGCATACAGGGGGAACAACATGGTAAAGTATTCTTACCATGGAATGGTCAACCAAACAAGATCAAAAAGACAACATTTACCTAATTGGTTCTAACTTCAAAAGGGTTGGGAAAGAATGTGGATTGGAAATAAGAACCACAAAGAGGAAGTGGGATAACTGTTGTTGCACTGAGGGGATTAAAGTCATTGAGGTGAAACAAAGTGGTTTGTTAAATGTAAAATGGATGATCTGCTCTGTGTTTTCTCAACTCACAATAAAAATTTCCAAATAAATAAAGAGGGCAACATGTTTCATCGCTGCAGTGAAAGCCCTCTGGAAAAGTGTGTATGAATCAGAAATGAGAAGCTTTGATTCCTTTTTAGAATGTACAATCTTTATTAGGGTAATGTATTTGAAAATTGCATTTGCTAAGAATCTGTGAAATAAAAAAATCTGGGCTAGAAATTTACGTTCTTGGTGAAAAATTAGAAGGAAAAAAATTATCAACTAATAATATTCTAGAGGTCAAAGACTAGCTATAAACAAGTAAGCAGTTGAGTCACAGGTATTTTTAAGACGGAACTACGTAAAATCTATAAGAATTATCTTCCCAGATCTACTGATCATTAATGAAAAATAAGAAAATGGAAGTTTAACAACTTTCAACTATAAACCATAACTGTTATATAAATTTTCTTACTTAAGCTATAAAATGTTTATCACAGGAAATGAAAAACTATCATTTGAGCTACAAAAAATAGACTCAGTAATCTCCCAATAATTAATTTAATCCATGATAATCCATGGTTGGTAGAGACAGTTGTTGTTGTTGTTGTTATGTGCCTTGGAGTCAGTTCCAACTCACAGCGACCCTGTACAGGATTTCCAAGGCTGTAAATCTTTACGGGAGCAGAAAGCCTCATCTTTCTCCCATGGAACTGCTGGTAGTTTCGAACTGCTGACCTTGTGGCTCACAGTCCGATTCGTAACCACTACGCTATTAATTTAATCCATGATAATCCATAGTTGGTAGAGACAGAGACCTAGGTAAAATTGTAAATATGCATATATTCTTGCTAGTTAGAAATCTTCAGGTTCTTAGATTTAAATTTACTTCTAATAGACTTTCAAACTGCAAGTAAATTAATAAATGCCTTCCACAGACTCAAATACAAACAAAAGGGATATGCTGGCTATCACATTGTGGCAGCTCCCAACCAAGGGCACTAAAGCAGACAGTTTCAGCCCTGATCCTCAGTAAAATAATTCTTGAAACAAAAGGATCACTGACTAACGTTTTCAAGGAGCCGGCTGCATATCTTGAGTTTGGTATCACCCAAATATAAATATTGTTGCCACTGAATCTGCTGAAAGCTTTATTAGTTAAGAAAATGGAAAAATCACACAAAGCTCTAGATAAAAATTCAAGGTTAAGTGTGGTGTCAAAAGTGTTTTCCCCTTTTAGTAGTTACAGTCCAGAAACAGAGGACCCTAGGACCACTAAGGGAGAAGAGCACAGCAGAATGTGGGACCATATCCAGAGAAGCTGCAACACCAGAGATGTAGGCAGAGATGAGGACATGGAGAGAGGGAGCAGCTGAGAACTCTGGAATTATATATTCCATAGTGTTTTTGTGTACATTCCCCACCCTCACCCACAAAAAAAAAAAAAAAAAAGGGAATGGAAGCAAATGCTGTTGAATAATGACACATGGAGTAGATTGTAATCATTGCAATGGAATGATGGTGTAAAGCCAATGATGTAAATTATCACTCAGTTCACAATAAAAACTTTAAATAGCAACAATAAAAACATGTTTTATGACTGAACTTTTTTTTTTTAAATATGGAAAAGCCAGAACAAGGGGTGTGGAGAGGGAAACAGAGTTCAAAAACAGAACAGTCTGAAAATTAAATTAAATCCTGAGGTACAGCATAACAACCAACAGTGGCATCTTGCAATCTCTCAGGCAACTTTGAAGGCAAGAAGCTGAAAGAGGACATAAAAGTCATAATCATATTAAGCTACAGATTTTTTTTTCCCTCCCTCCTCTCCCTTTTCTACAGTTATAGATTACAGTATCAACTCTAGTTTTTTTGTTGTTGTTGTTGTTTTGGTGGGTTGTTTTTTTTTTGTTTTTGTTTTTTTTTACTTTTGCTGTTTTGCTGTTTTATGTTCACCCTTCTACATTTGGGGGACTCATTGCATCCCTACATTACCCAAGAAGAGACAGCAACTGCTGCCATATAGTCAAGCTACAATCACACTTTATAAAACATCAAAATCCAGGCAAGAACCAATACCAACTGCCATACACCAAGGAGGCAGACAACACTTGCGAACGTTACTCTGAGTTAATAAGAAGAGTGAAAAGGGAAGCTCAGATCCTGATCACATCTACCTGGACGCAATCAGAAAGCATTAAAAAAAATACCAAAACCACACACTCAATTAAGTATTAAGGCCACTGATAAACACTAAACATGTCCAAAAAGCAAAAATAGATGACCATATCAGCACATGTCCAGAAACAAGATAAAATGTCTGAGACAAATGACCTAGAGGTAGACCTGAACTATGTTCTGGAAGGAGGGCAGGCCTTGAAAATGACTGAGAAGGAATTCAGAAAAATGATTATAAAATATTTCAAAATACTTTACAATGGAATTGAGAAAAATAAGGAAGAAGTCAGGAAAGTGCTACAAGAACAATCAAATAAGACAGATACAGCATTGGAAATAATTCAAAACCTACAGAAAGAGGTCCAAACGATCAATAATAAAATATCAGAAATAGACAA
>NW_006408676.1:6476438-6477076 GCF_000296735.1 Chrysochloris asiatica | reverse complement strand
ATAGAAACAAATGAGAACAAAAACACAACATACCAAAATTTCCTTTTCAGATGTCTTATTGTTGCTTATAGAAACCCAGTTGATTTTGTTTGTTGACTCTCTACTCTTCAACTTTGCTACCTTCTTCTATTAGCTGTAGAAGTTTTTTGTGAACTCTTTGGGATTTTATCTACAAAGGATCATCTAATCCATGAAAAAAGACATGTGGATACCATCCTCATGTGGATACCCTTTATTTATTTTTCTTGTCTTACTGTTCTGGTTAGGACTTTTAATTCAATATTGAATACAACTGGTGAAGGTGGGCACTCTTGTTTTGTTCCCAATTTCAAGGGGAAAGCTCCTGACTTTCCATATATGCCTTGAATCATGAGAAATGTCCCTTTTATTACAATCTCCTTTAGGGTTTACAAATTTCATCAAATGTTTTTTCTGCATCAGTAGAAATGACCATGTGGTTATTTTTTCTTCCTTTCTATCCTTTCCATTTTGTTTTCAGCTAAGATCCATCTGATGTCAGCAATAACAGCCCTCATTCTACATGTTTTCCTGAATCTGGCTTGAACCTTTTAAAGTTATCTATCAAAGGAGCTCTGGTAGCGTAGTGGTTACAAATCGGGCTGCAAACCTTAAGGTCA
>NW_006408676.1:6469179-6475223 GCF_000296735.1 Chrysochloris asiatica | reverse complement strand
CAGACTTCAGTATGGATTGCACTTCAATGTAACGAAAACAAAATTCCTTACCACTAGTGGCACTGTGGGTTAATGCAACAGACTGCAAAACCGTTTGAACTGCAAGGTCAGCAGTTCAAGCTCACCAGCTGCTCCTCAGAAACCCTACACAGTGTCGCTATGGGTTGGAACTGACTCAAGGGCACTTCACAACAACAACAGATCAATACACATCCATATAAATGGAGAAAAGATTGAAGTTATCAAAGACTTCATTTTGCTTGGATCAACTAAAAGCTGCTTCTCATAGAAGCAGCAGTCAAGAAATCAAACAACATATTGCATTGGGCAAATCTGTTGCACAAAACCTCTTTAAAGTGTTGAAGAGCAAAGATGTTAGTTTGAGGACCAAGGTGTACCTGACCCAAGCCATGGTATTTGTAATAACCTCAAATGTATGTGAAAGTTGGATAGTGAATAAGGAAGATTGTATAAAATTGATGCATTTAAGTTATTGTGTTGGAGGAGAATATTAAAAGTACCATGGACTGCTAAAAGAGCAAACTCATCTGTACTGGAAGAAGTACAGCCAGAATGTTCCTTGGAAGCCAAGATGTCCAAATTTCATCTCTCATACTTTGGACATATTATCAGGAGAGACCAATTCCTGGAGAAGGATATCATGCTTGGTAAAATAAAGGGTCAGAGAAAAAGAGAAAGACCCCAAAAGAGATGGATTGTCACAGTGGTAATAGCAATGGGCTCAAATGTAGTAATGATTGTGAAGTTGACAGAGAGCCTGACAGTATATAGGACTGTTGTACATAGTGTTACTATGATACGGTACTGACTCAATAGCACCTAACAACAACAGTCCTTCCCATATCTAGCCTGTAGTAGAATCCTCTGAATCAGCTCCTAGTGACTTCAACCTCCTGGTATTTGCACTTTGTCTATGCCCTTCAAGGAGCTCTGGTAGCTTAGTGGTTATGAGTTGGGCTGCTAACCTCAAGGTGAGCAGTTTGACACTACCAGCTGTTGCATAAGAGAAAGATGAGGTTTTCTGCTTCCGTAAAGATTCACAGCCTCAGAACCCCTATGCAGGGTGGTTATGTGTTGGACCCAACTTCACGGCACATAACCATCACTATCTATCCCCTTCACCAAGTGTAGACTGGAGATAATGACTCACTTCTAAGAAGTAGAATATATCAAAAGTAATTAGATTATAAAAGATCATAACCTCTATCCTGTTGGTATTCTGTCCCTGGCTCTTCTTGCAAGCTTGTCTTGATATTGAGGGCTACCTGGCCAAGAACTGAAGGTGGTCTTGGGCCAGCAGCCAGCAAGGGTCTGAGTCCTACCAGAAACTACTAATAGACTGTAGAAACAGATCATTTACTATCAAGCTTTGAGATGAGACACCACTTTGACACTTTGATTATATCTTCTAAAGATGTTCTGAAGCAGGGGGCCTAGTGAGGCCATGGCCAAATTTATCCCCAATACCTATAGACATTGTGAGGTAGCATGTGTTTGGGAGCATTATATTTTGGGGTAATTTGTTACACAGCAGTAGATAATTAAAGCAAAACCCAACAGCAAATTTTATTCATTGCACCTCCTAAATATATGTTGGGTCCTTCCACTTCTTTCTACCACCCTCTCATCTATTCTCTTCTCCCATTTCAAAACTTCTCTTCTATTCCCATTCTTCTCCCATCTTTATCCACAGAGTAACAAGAGTGACTAACTTAAAACAGAGATCATATCATAACAGTACCCAAAATTATGTAACATTGAGTCATTTCCCACATTACTGAAAATCAAATCAAAATCCATTTCTGTGGCACAGGAGGACTTCATAATGTAGAAGACTTCGCAAAAACCCTCACTATCTTTTGGCTTTTGTTAAGCTACTAATGTTATACTAATGTTTTGTTAAGCTATTAATGTTTTACTCCTGTCCTACATGTTTTTCCTAGTATTGGACTCATACACCCCACTCCTATTTATTCTTATTCTCCCCCATCCCTCACTCTTCACCACACCTCCACTTCTAACCCCCCAGCCCTCACCTGTGATCTCCACAAGGCTATTTCCTATACACCCTTCAAGTAACACAATGTCAGCTCCCCAGGGAGGCCTTCTCTGACTATTTTAACTCTACATAAAATAAAAATTTTAAATGACACTTCTCATGGCCCATTTTTGTTTACTTGCTTTATAGTGTTGATCAGAATGAGTAATTATTTTATTCACTTGTCTGAACTTTTATTTTTTGCTCTGTTCTCCAACTCTAACACTCATTGCATTCAGAAGTTAGAGATTTTTGGGGTTTTTAAAAAAATCTTACTAGGTCCTGTGGAGAGAACATCAAAACAAGGACTTTGTACTTTTATTTCTGGCAAGTGAATTTTTCCATTTTTAGAATAGTAGGACTCCTGGTGTGGTGCTGTAGGATCAGCACCGGACTCCGTATACCAAGTCCTATGAGTCAGAACAGACTCGATGGCACTTAACAACGCAGCAGAGTTACAGAATATGATTGGTCAGATCATGGAGTATGTCTTAATTATCATCATAAACAGATGTGCACAGAAAAACTTAGATATGCCATTTCAATTTCCTATCATAAACATCATACAATCTTCTAGGACAAACATAATGTGAATGCATACTATTTCCCACAATAATCAGTTAAAATGTCTGTTTCAAAACCTTAAAAATTACATCCCAGAGGAGGAAAAAATAATCAGTCTTTAAGCACACAAGAGCATCTTGTCCTTCTCAATACCTAAGCCAGAAAAATCAATTTTATAGTAACAATGTACAAAGTATGTCTACAATTAACATAAAGAGTGCCATCAGCCCAAATGGCTAGTGTCATTTATTATGTGTGCTTTGTGAGCACTGATGTAGAACAGCTCCCAGCTTTCATCTTGATCATAACCAAAAAGTAATGACAACCTAGTGCTCTGCATCCTCAAAGGAACTAAGACCAAGAACCATCCTTTCCCCTCAACCCCACTGGGAACTGTGACTCAGATTTTAGCTCTAATTTTTTTTTAACAAGACTGAACACAAGTATTTGGAATTCATAATATGCAAGTACCACAAAGGTCAGCTTCAAGGGGACAGGAATTGTAAATGTTTAGTTCACTATTGGATTCGAGCACTTAAAAAAATGCCTGCCTTAAAGTTAGTCCTTAAATAGTGCTCTTTACTACACAAGTAATGTAGACAGGTGCAGAAGGATTGTGGGGTCCTCTTAACTTGAGGTAATGAATGTCAGAAATGTGTCATGCAGGGTTCAGAATGGGGGCAACCTCGGAAGTCTTAGTCATCTTGTCAGCCGCCTTGGCAGTGAGAAGAAGTGGGCAGTATTTGGTCATCCTGTAAGATAAAAAGACAGCAAGCTATTGTTCTTTTTAAAAGAGTTTAGTGAAGCCATGCCAACTACCCAGAGGCAAAGAACGAACTGCATGTTTAATAGGAATATTATGAGAATTGTGTTGGCAGAGCTATTTCTTGGTTTTGCATCTCTCTTCCCACACTGGTACTTTGGTCTTGTACAATGTGAGCTCTATTTTAAGAGGATGAAAGTAGTAAAGATAAATGTAGAATAAAGAGCTATAAACTCATGTCTCTATTAAATTTGTGACTTGAGTTTACTGTATTCTAAAATCCACACTTCACTCTGTGAAAGCCAGGGTGCACCTGTCCACTCCACATGAGGTCACGAACTGTCTTCTCAGGAAAGGAAGGGTAGTCTAAGGAAACCAATAGAAGATTTCATGGCTGGGTGAGAATGGTTTCAGGAGCAGATGTTGCTACTACTGGTATTGTTGTTTTTGTTAAGTAACATCGAGTCGTTCTGACTCATAGTGACCTTGTATAGGGTTTCTGAAGAGGGGCTGGTGAGTTTGAACTGCCAGTGCTTATTCTACAGTGCCACACCAGGACTCCACTATAGGTATGGGTGGGTATTATCAGGGATAAATTTGGTTGCATTTTGTCATCATAAGTATCTGGGTTCATCTCAAATTAGAACAATATCCTCATCGATCACATATTCCCTAAGACCCTTTTTTTTGTTTTTGAACAGAAACTTCTTAGTTGAGCAGAGTCACAGTTGGTTTGAACAAGGATCTAAGCAAACACTATAGGAAGGGGACACTCAGAGTTAAGAACACGTTGGTGACTCTGTTTAAGAAGTTCCTGTTCAAAAACAGGGAAAGGGTCTTATGGAATATGTGGCAGATAAGGATAATTGTTCTAGCTATATTTAACCCAAGTACTTGTGAGGACAAAGTACAACCAGATTATCCTTGTTAATGCTCTTCCAGTGGATCAGTACCAGCACTGTACGTATTGGGGTGATGTAGTCTACATTTTTTATTAAAAAATGTTTATATGATACATCCATAAGGGAAAACACATCTGAGGGTAATATTAAAGATAAGTAAAGTTAGTCTGAGGCTTCATTTCCAGGAGATAAGATGGGATCACATAATGGAGACATGTTAAGGAATAACAAGCCAGAAAGATGCTGGAGTTGAGTGGGTGGTAAAACCAAAAGCAGGAGGTAATAGAAAGTGTCTAGGAGAATTGTGAGCAAGAGAACCAGGCCCAGGTTTCTGGGTTCATAAAAAAGCTAGAAGATAAGACAGACACGAATTTCTGCTGGCCCACTTTAATGCCACAGTTTGAACAAAAACAAAGAAGATGAAGACAGAAAACATTAGCAAGAGACTTAAATATCCTCTTGTTTTTCTCACAGGTCCTCCTCCAGATGGTACAGCAACACTGGTGATGTAAATGGAGTCAGACTCTGGTGAGAATACAATCTGTGAAAGACCTTTTTGTTTTTACTAGATTACTGTGGAAGCTTTATACTGTTACTGCACAATCACTTAGATTTTATCAAAACAAAGTCACAGCTAAAAGATTTCATATAATGGAACTATCAGAATGAAGGTGAAATAAAGACATCTACAGATAAACAGAGACTCCTGGTGTGGGCTGTAGGATCAGTACTGGACTGTGAACCATAAGATCAGCAGTTCAAACCTACCAGCTGCTCCTCAGAAACCCTATATAGGGTGGCAGTTAACAAATAGATAAACAAAAGGTGAAAAAGTTTAGCACAAAGAGTACTGGACTAAAGTAAGTTCATAGTGATGTCCTTCAGGAAGAACAAAGTATCATAGAAAAAATGCCTATGATTCTAAAAAGACAGACGATTAAATAAGCACTTAACAAGCTGTTTCTAAATTTATACTGAAAGGTCCAAGAATAGCCAAGAAATTCTTAATGAGGAAAACTGAGGTAGAATAACTTGTATCAGCTATGAGGTCTTAGTACAAGACCGAAAAGTTTAATACAATGTGATACTGGCACAGGGGCCAGAAAGTTGAGAAATGGAATCAAGATCTCAGAACAGACCTATACATACATTGCTATTGTTATTGTGTGCCATCGAGCTGGTCTGACTAATAATGACCCTGTATAGGGTTTCCAAGAGCAATTGGTAGGTTTGAACTATCAACCTTGTGGTTACCAGTCCAGTACTTATCCATCCTACAGTACCACACCAGGGCTCCATACATACATAGAAACTGATCTGTGACACAGAGAGCATGCAGATCTACAAGAAATGGACAATGCTGTGATAATTGGTTGCACATATTAAATAATAATATATTCTTACCTCACAACAAACATAGAAATTAATTTTGGATGTATTCAAAACTCAAAAGTTAATAATAAACATGAAAATGTTAGGAAATTGTAGAAAACACATTGTTACTGTCATATTATAAGGAAGGACTTAGTACATTTTATAGTACAAACACAATAAAACGTTTGCCAGTTTAACTTCTGGAAAAAGATGGTGGTTCAGGTGGAAGTGTAGTGACGAGCTCTGCCGAGAACAACACAAAATACAGGACCAAGAAGGCTCAGGGAATGGTCCCAGTACTCTGAACCACATATAAAGGAATATTTAGAAGGTTGGAAGACTTACAGCTGGGGAGTTTGTGGCAGAAGCAAGAAATCCATTG
>NW_006408676.1:6463471-6464009 GCF_000296735.1 Chrysochloris asiatica | reverse complement strand
GCTGCTCTGAAAAGCCAACTTTATGTTGTTGCCAAGTCTGGTGGCACCTCTCTATCCAGAGTCCCCAAACTCATTCTCTCTCTGTCATCCTCTACATCAGATCACATGCGTGCCACCCACCAAGCCAGAAGCAGCTGTGTACACCGGCTCAGAAATCACCACCAAGGACTTAAAGGAGGAAAAGGAAGTTGTGGAGGAAACAGAAGGGAAGAGATGCACCCACTATTGGGAAATCTAACAAGGAAAATGGGGAACAGGAGGCTAACTGAAGTAAACAAGGAAGAGGGAAAAGGTAATGGTGAAAAGAGATGGAGATGAAGATGAGGAGGCTGAGGTAGCTACGGGCAAACGGGCAGCTGAAGATGATATGGATGATGATGTTGACAAGAAGCAAAAAACCCACGAGATGATAGCAAAACAGGAAGTTAGATTTCAACAAAGGCCATTGTAACCTTCTACTTATGGTCTCTGAATCTAAACGTAGTCACCTCTGAGTAGAGAAAGTCCCACTCGACCCCTTTGGGCAGTGCCACCCACA
>NW_006408676.1:6454946-6461668 GCF_000296735.1 Chrysochloris asiatica | reverse complement strand
GGCTTTGCAGTCTGACGCATTAACCCGCAGTGCCACACCAGGACTCCATATATATACATATATATACATACACACATACATATACACATATAAGTGTATATGTATGTGTGTATGTATGTGTGTGTATGTATTGTTGTTGTTGTTAAGTGCCGTGGAGTCGGTTCTGACCCATAGCGATATATATATATATACAGCAGAACATACCCCAATTCAAGAGTTTCTACATGTACAATTTAGAAACATTGATTACATTCTTCGAGTTGTACAACCATTCTCACCCTCCATTTCTGAACTGTTCTTCTCTCATTAACATATAAACTCACTGCCCCCTCCCCCAAAGTTTCTACATAATCTTTTGAATTTGTCACTTTGATCCCATTAATTGCTGTTGTTAAGTGTTGCTGAGTCAATCCCAAATAATAGAGACCCTGCATAGGGTTTCCACAGAGTGGCTCATAGGGTTAAACCACTGACCTTTTGGTTAGCAATCTAGTGCTTATCTCATAGCATCACACCAGGACTCCATTTGTTGTTGTTAGGTGCCATTGAGTAGGTACCGACTCATAGCAACCCTACACATAACAGAACAAAACACAGCCTGGTCCTGGGTTAACCTCACAAGTGCTGCCACACTTGAGCCCATTGATGCTGCCACTTTGCCAATCCATCTTGCTGGGGTGGGGGGCGGGGAGGTCTTCCTCTTTTTCTCTGACCCTCCACCTTACCAAACATGATATCCTTCTCCAGTGACTGGTCCATCCTGACAATATGTCTGAAGTATGAGAGATGAAGTTTGCCCATCCTGGCCTCCAAGGAGCACTCTGGCTGCACTTCTTCCAACACAGATCTATTGGTTCTTTTGTCAGCGCATAGCACTTACAATATTCTCCTCCAACACCAGAACTCAAATGCATCAATTCTTCTATGATCTTCCTTATTCACTGTCCAGCTTTCACATGCATATGAGGTTATTGAAAATACCATGGCTTGGGTCAGATGTACTTTAGTCCTCAAAGTGACATCTTTGCTCTTCAACACTTTAAAAAGGTCTTGTGCAGCAGATTTGCCTAATGCAATACGTCATTTGATTGTTTGGCTGCTGCTTCCATGAGTGTTGATGGCTGATCCAAGAAAAATGAATTCTTTAACAACTTCATTATTTTCTCCATTGATAAGAATGTTGTTTATTGGTCCAGAGTTGAGGATTTTTGTTTTCTTTACATAGAGATGCAATCCATACCTAAGGCTATGGTCTTTGATCTACATCAGTAACTATTTTAAGTTCTTTTCACTTTCAGCAAGCAAGGTTGTATCATCTGAATATCGCAGGTTGTTAATGAGTCTTCCTCCAATCTTCATGCCATGTTTTTCTTCTTTTAACCCAGCTTCTCAGATCATTTGCTCAGGGTACAGGTTGAAAATGTATGGTGAAAAAATACAACCCTGTCACACATCTTTCCTATGTTTTGTTCAAACAACTTCCTCTTGGTCCATGCACAGATTCCTCATGAGCACATTTAAGTGTTCCAGAATACTCATACTTCACAATGTTGTCCATAGCTTTTCATGATCCACACAACTGAAGGCCTTTGCGTATTCTTCCTGGTAGTCTCTGCTTTCAGCCAAGATTTATCTGATATCAGCAATGATATCCCTCATTCCATGTCCTCTTCTGAATGCTGCTTGAACCTTTGAAAGTTCTCTGTCAATGTATGCTTGCAGTCATTTCTGTATTACCTTTAGTAAAACTTTGCTCGCATCAGATATCAAAGATATTGTCCGATGATTTCTAGGAAAATTAGACATTGTCAAAAATGAAATGGAATGCATAAAGATCACTATCCTAGGCATCAATGAGCTGATATGAGCCTGTATTGGCAATTTTGAATCTGACAATAATATGGTTTACTATGCTGGGAACGTCAAATTCAAAAGGAATGGCATAGCATTCGTTATCAACATTGTCTGTGATAGGATAATATCCATAGGCCTACAAGGAAGATCAGTTAACATTATTCAAAATCATGTGGTGGTTGTGGTGGTGGTGTGGTGGTTATGTGTGTGGAGCGGTTACAACTCATAGCGACCCTGTACAGGGTTTCTGAGGCTGTAAAATCTTTACAGGAGCAGAGGGCTTCATCTTTTTCCCATGGAACAGCTGGTAGTTTCGAACTGCTGACCTTGCGGTTCACAGCCTGATTCATAACCACTATGCTACCACTAAAGCCTGTGTTGATAAAAAATTCTACCAAATTCTGCATTATGAAACTGATCAAACATATAATCAAGGTGATTGCTAATTACTAGTGATAGGAATGCAAAAGTTGGAAAGCATGGCCTTAGTTACAGAAATTATGCTAGAGAACACATGATAGATTCTAAAAGACCAATGACTTATTCATTGCAAATACCACTTTTAAACAATATAAATGATGACATGGACTTCACCAGATGGAATACACAGGAATCAAATTAACTACATAAGTGGAAAAAGATGGTAGAAATATCATCAGTCAAAACAATGTGAGGGTCTAACTAATGTTTAGATCAGCATTGTTTAAGTAGCTCCAAATTAGAAATACATAACTACTCATTACCCAGAAAAATATCATTTTAATACATTAATAAACATTTTAATATACATGAGTAAAGATAATGAACTTAATTAACAACTTTATGCTGAACAATTTAAAAAAAAGTCACAGAATAATACGTATAGTATGGTTAATTTTGTGTATCATCTTGGCTTCTTGGCTAGAATGTAATTCTCAGTGGTTTGGTCAGACATTGGACTGGTTGGTGTTCCATAGTGTAATGTATGCAATACAATATATTGTAATGTTATATAACATAATGCAATATGTTTTATATTTTTAAACAAATAATGTACACGTCTACATTTTTTGGGTTGTCAGCTTAGGTTTTGGTTTTCAATCACACTCTCCTGTCAGCCAAGGTATTCTTATAGCAATATGTAATAATGTAATGTAATCACCTTTTATGATGATGTGATCTAATATGATTAACCAACCAATTGAAAGAAGAACTTCCTTGGGAGTGTGGGCTGCCTCCAAAATATAAATGGATGTTTTGGTAGAGTTCTCACACTCAATTGCTCTAGCTCTTCTTCCTTCCTTCTCCTGCTCTCAACCTTGTACCCTTCTCACCATTTAACCCACAGATCTTGGGATGTAAACCTCTAGAAATCTCTGGTCTACTGCCTGACCTACAGATTTTTGGATTTGCCAATCCCACAAAATCTTATGAGCCATTGGAGGTCTACACACTGTTTCTCAACCTCTAGATTTAGGACATACTAGACCTCACATGAGATGTTTCCTTGAGATAAGTCTATCCATCTATGTGTCTATCTAGAGTTGTGGTGTGGCACTGTAGAATAAGCACTCAACCACAAAGTCAGTTTGAACTGCAAGATAAGCATTTCAAACTCACCAGCCATTCCTCAGAAACTCTATAAAGGGTCACTATAAGTCAAAATGACTCAACAGCACTTAACAACAACAACATTTATCTATCTATCCATCTAATCATTGGTTTTGCTTCTCTAGAAAACCCTGATTTAGACAATATATGGTACTGTTGTATATGTTGTCTAAGAAAATACGAACCTCATTTATATAAGGTATATAAAACATACAAATCCAAATAACACTTTAGTGATGCATACATGTGGTAAAACAATAAATTACAGTGAGCAATAACAAATACAAAATAATAAATACAAAACATAGAATAATCTAGTTGCCATTAGAGACCAGGAAGGGATTCAATTAAAAATATTAATAGGTCACTGATAAGGGAAAGTTAGGGAAAAACAGCAATGAATCTGCAAACTAAACACTACCACGTTCAATAGACTCCTGTGAACCAGGGTGGAGACCTGGTTGGCCAGCAGTGTGGCAATACCTAGGGACTCCTAGGCCCAGAGTCAGTGACATAGCCACAGAGGACTAGAGTGGAGAGTGAAGCATCCAGCTGATAAGAAGGGAGGGCATATGCACAAGAACGCCCACACTTGCAGATAATACCCACTTGATCTGGCTTCAAGGGCTAGATGATCAGAACTCAACTAGAAGAAGAAAGAAGAGGAAAAAAAGAATAATCTGATACAATTTGATGAACTTGACCTACACCTATGGATGCAGTGGCTTAAAAGAGGGAACAAATCTTTACAGCGAGGTTCAGTCCCACCCCCTCAACACACAGGGTAGACAGGGATGGACAAATTGGATGTTGGCTACCCAAAATGGGGGACTACAAAGGCAAAAAGTGACTGGCTTACAAGCTTTCAAGAGGGAGCCTAGATCCAGAGGGTGCGGAAGAAGGTAGAATCTCCACTGAGTAGTGTCCAATCTGTCTGGGTGGGGCTGATGAAAGGAGATGGGGATAGCACTCATGTGACACAATAGTGAATAATTGCTATCAGTACTGACTGTGAGGGTTGGAAATGTAAAGGTGGACATTTTGTAGCAAAAGGAGGGTATTGGTTAACTTTGTAGTCCAGGAGCAGAGGTCCCTGGGACCATCAAGGGAGAAAAGTGGAGTGTGGGACACTATTCAGAGAAACAGTGATACCAGAGATGGAGGCAGAAATAATGACGTGTAGAGATGCAGCAGCTGAGGTCTCTAGACCCAGAGAGGAAGAGGGTCTGTGTGCTGACGACAGAGGGGCAGGCTTGCGGGGTATACCCTTTGGTTGTTTGATGATGCATGGAAGGGATTGTAAGTAACCCTGGCAATGAAATGATATACAATAGGATGAATGTAAAGCTAAAGTTCTCCCATGTAAACTATTACATAATTCACAATAAAACATTTTTAAAAAGGAATATTAATAACATGGTTGGTAAATGTGTCACCATTCATTATATTATTCCTCTCTATGAATGTGATATGCATTTTTCAACCAGGTTATTAATATTCTTAATTGCATCTCTTCCTTGGAAGCTGCCATTCCATTATTCTTTCATTCTGTTTTTCCGCAAAGTTTTTGAAGCTTCCTCATAAATATTCCTTTGTAGGTATAAAACATGTCATGATTTTTTGTGATATGCTGAAATGCGATGAAGTGCAGGGATTTTAGGTTTTCTTGAGTCAACTATGTGTTGCCTTGGGTAGTGCAACAAATCAAATGACAAGAATTATTTATACAGAAATAAAAATTTTAAACACAAAAAGCACTCTACAACATTGTTCAAAAGACAATGGAAGAATATTTCTTATCTTAAATCCATTAAATAAATCCCCTCCCCGACAAAAAGAACAATAAATAATCTAATCATTCTGAACAATTTGGTAGAAAAAAGAAAAATACAGTGGACACTAAGAAAGTAGAAAGAACTAAATAATGCTCATAAAGGTAAATACAGAAATAAACTAACTCTAGAATTAGCAATACAATAGAGATAATCAACAATACAAGAAGGGGGAGGAGATGGAAGAACAAGATAGATAGGGGAACACTGAGACAGGTTTGCATGTCCTAAGTAGGACAGACGTAAACAGCGATGCATGCTCAACCCTGGAAAAACAGGGTTCTGTGATACAGGGATCTAGGCATAGTTTAAAGAGGGGAAATAATCCTAAAATGCTTGACTGTCTTATGAATATTTGTTTCCCTTGTCTACTATTGTAAAATAGACACTTAAATGGGATAGAAAGGAATGTTGGGACACAGGATTACAGAATATTTGTAATCCTGTCTTCAGCCTATAACTAATAGGAATACCTAGAAGGGGGTTCTAGAACTTGCCCAGCGAAACAGGCCTCTTGCAAAGCCTTTGCAGAGTATAGGCCTTAGGTGGAATCCTGAGTCCCATCCAGAACCTTATGAGGTGGGACATTCCCACTAGTAAGAACAAGCTGACCAGCCTGGAACAGCTACAGCAACAGAAGATACATCTTCAAAGAAAGATCAGCAGGAAAAATCCAAAACAAAAATGTCAGAATGACTGGCTACTACAAGATTAAGCAAACTGTTTGTTGGGAAGCCATCAAGGCAGGCAATCAAGTTTCTTCAGGACAATCTCCCCTCTAACTCTAACTTCCCCTGAAACTCAAAAGTAACACATGAGCAGGCATGTAAACTAGCTGGAGACAACATTGGTCTACTGGTGAGTGGATGACGGGGAGGGGCAGCAATGGAGAAATGGGCTGAGTTCTACCATGGTCCATGGGGTGGGGACCATGATGGGGAGATGAGAGAGAAAAGAGGAAGGGCTGGTTGGTCCAAAGTGTGATGAGACCTGGGGACACCTGAGCCTATGGACAAGGACATAGTCACAGAGGGCTAAAGCTGAAAGTGAAGCATACAGCTGATATGAAGTGAGGAGATGCACAAGAACACCCAAATTTGCAGATAGTACCCATGTGACCTAACCTTGATGGCTTGATAATCAGAAGTCAACTAGAGGAAGATAAAAAAAAACAAAAACAAAAACACAATTTTTGATGAAGGAAACAAGGGTAAATTGCTACAATATGATGAACCTGCCCTATACTCATGTAGTAGTAACTCTAAATATCAACAGAGAGGGAAGGAGTCTTCACATCAAATATCAGTGCTATCCCCCCTGTACACTGGGTAGATATAGACGGGCAAATTAGATATTGTTGTTGTTGTTAAGTGCCATCAAGTCAGTTCCGACCCATAGCAACCCTGAACAGGGTTTCCAAGGCTGTAAATCTTTACGGGAGCAGAA
>NW_006408676.1:6437139-6453431 GCF_000296735.1 Chrysochloris asiatica | reverse complement strand
AATCCTGACGCCACGTTTTTCTTCATAGAACCCAGCTTCTCAGATTATTTGCTCAGCATACAGGTCGAATAAGTATGGTGAAAGAACACAACCTTGTCTCACACCTTTCCCAATTTTAAAACATTCAATGTTCCCATGCTCTGTTCGAACAACTGCTTCTTGGTCCAAGTACAGATTCCTCAGAAGTACAATTAAGTGTTCTGGAATACTCATGCTTCTCAATGTTGTCCATAGTTTGTCATGATCCACACAATCGAAGCCTTTGCATAGTCAATAAAGCATAGGTAAACATCTTTCTGATATTCTCTGCTTTCAGCCAAGGTCCACCAGACATCAGCAATGATATCTCTCGTTCCACGTCCTCTTCTGAATCCAGTCTGAACCTCTGGAAGTTCTCTGTCAATGTATGATTGTAGCCATTTCTGTATTGTCAATTCACAATAAAAACTTAAAAAAGAAAATACTGAGAGAGGGAAGAAGTTTGCTTTTGCTGCAATTTCAAAATAAATGACCACCTGATCATAGCCTTCAATAGATATATAATTAATGCTTGATATTCCCTACTGCTCCCCAAGATGTAACATTAGAAACTCCCAAGAAATGGTTAGGAAGTGGCAACTCACAGGTATGTTGATAGCTACATTTATATTAGAGTTTTGGCTTTTTTATTACACCAAGGAGAATTTTTTTTGACAAAGAATCCAAGACAGATAGCCAATGTTGAAATGCCTGAAACTCATACCCCACAAATATAAGAGATTTGGTCTCTGCTTATGTTTTGCTTTATATTGAACTTTCTGAACTTCTGTTTCTGTAAAAACTGTGTAGGAAATAATGTAGAAGGAAGAAGGAAAAGAAGAAAAGAAAAGAGCCCCTTTTAATGGTTTAGATTTTACAAGTTAACTTATTATTTTGGTCTTAAAATAGAAATATATCTAAAAGAAACCTGAGCATTAAGACACTCAAACATATCATAAGTGCTTATGTGGCTAAAATAAATGCTATTCAAAGAACTAGAGCTAGACTTATCATGCAGATTATTGAGAGAAGATGCATCCCTATTCCTCCCAGGATACCTGAGCTACATCCTAACCTCACTGCTGACATGCATTAGATGAAATTCTTGCTGAGTCGGTAACACAGAGAAAAGAAAAAGAAGCTGTGTTGTACAGTACTATGAATATAGGTCAATAAGACAGATGATATGGACTTCTGGTGCGGCACTATAGGATCAGCAATGGACTTTGAACCACAAGGTCAGCAGTTCAAACCCTCCCATTGCTCCTTGGAAACCCTATATAGGGTCACTATGAGTCAGAATCGACTCAATGGCACTTAACAACAACAAGAAGACAGATGATGGAGTTTTCTCAGTGCAGTGATGGTAAGGAAGCGGGGAATGAAGGCAGACTTTCTATAAGTATTTGTTGAGAACCTACAATATAACAAAAACCATGAAAAACCTAGTGAAGGAGGGATACAGTGGTGAACATGTACAGCTATGGTTCCTGATCTCATGGAGTTTGTTGTTGTTATTAGGTGATGTTGAGTCATTACAGATTCATAGTGACCTTATGCACAACAGAACAAAGCATTGCCCGGTCCTGAATCAAACTCACAATTGTTGCTATGCTTGAGCCCATTGCTGCTGCCACTGTGCCAACCCACTTTGTTGGGGGGTCTTCCTCTTTTTCGCTGGCCCTCCACTTTACCAAGCATGATGTCCTTCTCCAGGGACTGGTCCCTCCTAATAATATGTCCAAAATATAAGAGACTAAGTCTGGCCATCTTGGCTTTTAAGGATCATTCTGGCTGTACTTTGTTCAGCATAGATGTGTTTGCTCTTTTGGCAATCTATGGTACTTTTAATATTCTCTTCCAATACCATAACTCAAATGCATCAACTCTTCTGCAGTCTTCTTTATTCATTGTCCAATTTTTACATGCATATGAGGTTATTGGAAATACCATGGCTTGAGTCAGGCACACCTTATTCCTCAGACTAACATCTTTGCCCTCGAACACTTTAAAGAGGTCATGTAGTTTACAATCCAGTAAAAGCAGCATACACTAAGTAAACAATAATTAAAGACCATGGTAAGTCTTATGTAGCAAATAGAACAGTTGTTAAGCAATCCGCTGCTAGCAAAAAGGTTAGCTGTTTGAATCCACCAGCTGCTTCATGAGAGAAAGATATAGCAGTCTGCGTCTGTAAAGATTAGTCTTGGAAACAATTTGGGGTAACTCTACTCTGTCCTGTAGAACCACTATGAGTCAGAAATAACTTGATGGCAATGGATTTAGTTTTAGCTTGCTTTGTATGATGAAGTAATTATTGGGAGATAAAACAGATTAGTCAAATGAGCCATGAAGTAAAAGAAGGGCTAGATTTGTGAAGGCTTCCTGATTTTAAAACTTACTATATCTGGTTCTCAAAATACTAGAGGTAAAGCTGCCATTGTTGTTGTAGTTAAATGCCATGGAGTCAGTTCTGACTCATAGCAACCCTGTATAAGGTTTTTCAAGGAGTGGCTGGTGGACTTGAACTGCCAATCTTTTGGTTAGCTGTCATGTGCTTATCCTACTGTTACAGCAGTTTTCAATCTCAATATGTTACAGCAGCTTTAGATCCATCGTTGAAGAAACCGAGGCCACTCGGAGAGGTGAAGCAGAGTTTCAGATTTTGTTTAGTCAGCTGGCTCAGAGGAGCTAACTTCTCCAGATTCTGAGCCCCAAGTGTAGGTTTAATGCAGGCTTATATAGGGAGCTCTGGTAGCATAGTGGTTACAAATCGATCTGTAAACTGCAAGGTCAGCAGTTCAAAACTACCAGTTGTTCCGTGGGAGAAAGATGAGGTTTTTCTGCTCTTGTAAAGATTTACAGCCTCGGAAACCCTGTACAGGGACACTATGAGTGGGAAATGACTCCACGGCACATAACAACAACAACAATATAGGGATAGAAATGGGGAGGGGCTTGGTTTCGGACCTGTTTGAAGATGGAGGAGGTATCAAAAGATATTAATTTTTCAAAACTTTTTAAATTAAAAAAAATTTTTTTAAATGTTTAAGTTCTTTTGTTTAGGAACTCCCTTTTTCAGACCACTGAGAATGTACCTTTTATAGTGCTCCAGTCGTGGCAGGCCCATTTAGGTTTCAGTTTGTGTCAGCTAGAGGAATTGCCTTACTGGGGGCAAAGGTCCCATTTAGGTTTTTCTCCATGGATGCGTGCTGTTTCGTCCCATGCCTTATCTCAGACCAGCCTTTTTCATTGCTGGTCAGGAGCATTGTCAACAGAGCCTGAATATCTGCCCAATCAGGATGATTGGTAGCAAAAATAGTGGTTATTAAATTTGTTATTTTGATAGGGTCATCCTGGTGTGGCACTGTGGGTCAATGCTCTGGACCACCAAGTCTGTCAGAACCAAAAGGTCAGTGGTTCAAGCCCACCAGTCGCTCTCTGGAAACCCCACACAGGGTCACCATGAGTCAGAACCAACCCGGCGGGCACCCAACAACATCTCACTAGGAAGTATTTGAATTTTTCCTATTTAACAAATCCAACCAAAGGAGAGAAAGAAGCATGTGCCCAGTAATATCCTGCAGCTTGCCCTTCCATATTCAATTGTGTGGGCATCTGCAGAAGGGGGCATTGCCTTGCCTCTGTTCTGAGTAGCCCTCTACCAAAATGGGTCCCTTGAAGGGTATGGTATAGAGAAATCACTTCCAAACTGCTTTCCTCCGCGGCTGAATGTGGCCAAGCCGGTTCACTAGGTCAGGCTATATTTTTTCCTAATGGCAGCTGCTGGTGCACCAGGAGTTGTAACAAGACAATGCTGCAATCAAAAGCTATATTTCATGAAAAAATAACCATCCATCTCTTGGTATATTCACATACAGTCCTGCTTAGAACTCTGTTTTCACCTAACTCTCATCTGTATTCATTTTTCCTCTGCATGGCTTTTATATTAGCAGTATAAATGCATTGTAGTACATATATGCGATATAAATTACATACTCTTGGAATTCCAGGTTGTCTTCAGTTTCTTAAACATAAATACAGGACAAAAAATACTTTTACAAACAAATAGACAATCTGACACAGTGGTTGAATAATTCAAGCTGTAAAATGTTATCATAATTTAAGGATCCATTCAAAGGTTATTTTTCCATCATCTAGATCGTACATTGGTTAAGCTGTATTACAGTGAAACACCATTTCCTTTGATGTCATAGGAGGGTACCCATACAGAAACCAGTCAGACAGAATTACACCTTACAGTGCTTTTCTTTGGGATTGAAGCCTGTGCTCCCGTTTTTCAGATACACAGGTTAACCTTAACAGAAACAGAAGGGAAACTTTTAGGAAATTACTTCCTGCCTACCATGTCCCAATATGCACGACCAGAATAAATCAAGAGGATCTCAAAAGTGAAGGTGACAGTGAGTGCAGGAGACACAGGGCCAAAGACTCCCAAGAAAAGATTCTTGGCAACGCTGCTTGGAGTGTTCGGTTACCGTGCTCCTGGGCTCACCTGTCCAGGCAGCCAGCAGGCCTCCCACCTCCCACGGCAATACGTTCACAACAGACATTGCATCCAGACATTGCTGTTCCTCTTGCTAGGATTTTTAAACATCTCTTAGTTTTGGAGCGTTTCGAACCAGGAGTCCACGCCATGCTAGTAGTGAGGACCGTCTCCCTAAACCATATGAGGTTCTCCACCAGCCCGGGGCCAGACACTCTCACTGTCACCACACATTCCTGCACACAAGACCTCCCTTTTTAAAATTCATTAACATACATTCTAAGACTGTTGGCTCACTATGAGATTTCCTATAGCACCTAAGGGTATGTAGTGCCCTTGATCGGGTCGTGAGAGACAAGGGAGGGATTCACTCAGTTGTCCGCCTGGCCTCAACCCTCTCAGGAACTCAGACGCGTCTGACGTCATCGTCATGGAACAGCAGATTAGGGCCCTCTCAGATTCTGTAGCCGGAGCCGTGAAACCACACAGACCAGGCTTCCCAAACCATGCTTTGGCTACAGTCATACTCACACTCAACCAATCACACAGAGTTTATGGCTGTTCCATCCCCTTTAGGGGAAATCCCTGACTGAGGCCTCTAGGTGAAACCTTGGAAAGTGATCAAGTTTCCCTTCTGTCCACAGGGACAGGCCTGAGGGGGTTTAACCCGAGCCCCAAGGCCTTACCTGTTCCAGAAGTCCTGGCCAGTTCTCTGGTTCAACCTCTCCTTTTGAGTCCGGTCAGGAGAGATAGGTGCTGTGGCTGGCTGCCCCAACTCAGAGGAGGAGGATTTGTCAAATGAGGCGGTAGCACGCCATCTTGTCCACCAAGGGGAGCTCGCCCTCAGCTACTCCCTAACTGCGAGCCGATGGCTCAAGGGGCGGTTTCCAGGTGAGGGAACCAAATGTTACAGTAATTCTCGATCGGAATATGTTACAGCAGTTTTAGACCTGAGAGTGTTATAACAGCTTTAGATCCATCGCCGAAGAAACCAAGGCCACTCGGAGAGGTGAAGCAGAGTTTCAGATTTTATTAAACCGGTTGGCTCAGAGGATCTAACTACTCCAGATTCAGAGCACCAAGTGTAAATTTAATACAGGCTTATACAGGGATAGAAAAGGGGAGGAGCTAGGTTTTGGATCTGTTTGAGGACAGGGAGGAAATGAGAAGATTGGTCCCACTGAGTAACCTGATTAACATTCCAGCTTGTCTCCCAGGGGAGAAGGCAGTGAATGTTTTTACCTTTTCCTGTTCACTACAATGCCACCACGCCACAGCTGCCATTGTACCATTGTTTAGTGCTGCTGACTCAGCTCCATCTCACAGATACCCTGTACAGGATTTCCGAGGAGTGGCTGAGTTTGAACTACTGACCTTAACAGTTTAAACTGACCTTGTGGTTTAGTGTTTATCCTTCAGCGTTATACCAGTACACCAATTAAATTGTTGTTGTTGTTAAGTGCCATTGAGTAAGTTCCAACTCATAGTGACCCTGTATAGAGTTTCCAAGGAGAATCTGGTACACTTAAACCACCAACCTTGTGGTTAGCAGTCCAGTGATTATCCTACAGTGCCACAGCCTAGAAATTCCATTCCTAGGCGTATGCTTTATCAATCTATAATGAAGGTGGTGGCTGTGTATTATCAAGTTAAAAGGAATGTGTACCAGGGATTGAATATTAATGCTCATAGCAACATTATTTCTTATTAGATCAGGAAAAAAAAATCTATCCATTAATGAATGGATAAATAAAATGTTCATGCAATGTAATATCATTTGGCCATAAAAAGTAATGAAGTATAAGGGGATTCAAAAGGCCATTGAAAACTTCTATTATCTTTTAGTTTTGAAGGAACTAATAAGAGGTCTAAAGTGATGGACTATGATGGACATGATGATGACAAGGGAAGAAAATGCAGTCACAGGGTACAGAATGTTGGGCAGTAAATGTAACAAGTAAAACAAGGCTTTTTTAGGTATATGAAGAATGGCACTATAATAGGAGTAGATTCTAACTGGAAGGATAAGCTGCAGTTACTTGGCAATGAATATGCAAATATAATGATACTTCACAAATGGAGCCATTCTGGGTGATAAAAGCCAGGAAGTGTCTTAGTCATGGAAAGCTCAAGTAAGGCAAAGGTGCTGGCCACTGATGTTGTGGATGCCAAAGACATATGATACGAAAAGTGTCTTTAATGATGGTGGAAAGACTTACGTGAACATAGGAAAACTAATGAGTGGACATCACTGATCATAAAGTAAAGTTATCGTGTTGGCGAGGGGTGTTAAAATGGTAAGAAATAAAATGAGTTACATTAATAAATCCAGCTAAAACTAATAAATTGATCCAAACTTATAAAGCAGCGAATTTATCGGGAGGAAAGATAGCAGAATTATTATTGAGACTAGAGTTTTACCATATGGAGCAGAAAATACAGCAGCAACTGAACAATTCTCTGGTTAGTTTAGCAACAAAGCCCCTGTCACAATACAACCACAATGAGAAAAAACAGATGATGTAAAATACACCATAATTAGAGACAGAAAGCAAGTAATCTAGTTGGCTTCCCTTAGCCTCTTAGGGGAAAGTACCAGAAGGAGTTCAAAAAAGAGTTGTATAGCAAAGGTCAGATTATGTGGAAATGAATTTGATTTATGCATTGAAGAAGTCAATGAAACCTGCAAACTCTCCCTGAGTAGAAGACAGGCTCAGCCCTGCCATTGCTCTTATGAACCTGTGTATACAAAATGAGTAAATGCTTCCTTGTTTCACACCATCTCAGCCTGTTCTTCTACCGCCATTGCAGGGCTTGACATGAGTATGAAAAGAGTATTTTATATGAAAAGGAAAACACTTCTTTCTACACAGAAAACATGGTATGTATGAATTACATTGTATTTTATTTCTTATAAAAATCATGTTTGCTTTGGTTTATATTTGTGGAGGTAAGCATTCTGAGCTTCTCACTTGATCAACATTTTATTTGATGATCAAATAGCTTTTACTGTAGCAATATGACAAACATTGCACATTATAAACATCAGAAAGAGATTGGGTAATTTTAGCCAAAAGAAGAATGTCCTGGCAGGTTAGGAGGTGATGACCAACTGTAAGCAGGCCTTCAGATGAGCAGAAGGACAGTTTCAGCAGCGATGGTGTTGAGACTGAAAGGCAGGTTACTCTAGGCGCAAGGCTGACATGATTCAGTTCAATTGATTTTCTACATTCTGGAATTCTACTCAAGATTCAATATCCTGAAAAAAAAACACCAATAGGCCCCTTGTGAGTCACATGCCCACTCCTGGGATGGAGGGGCAGATTCCAGCAGGAAAGAATCGACAAAACTTGCAAAAGATTCAAAAAGACTGTCCCAGATGCTGTAAATTACCCTTTATAATGCCATACTTACAGTTCTGGTGTGGCACTGCAAGTTAATGCACTGGACTACAAGGTCAGTTTGGGCCACAAAGTCAGAGGTTCAAACCCACCAGTCGATTATTGGAAACCTTATACAGCGTCGCTATGGGTGGGAACCAATTCAACAGCACTTAACAACAACAACAACAGTGCCATACCTAGTTGAGATATGTCTGTGAACTTGATGTTAGGGCCAGCTTTTGATTCCTCAAACACGATGATCTAACAGGAGGAAATGGGAATGCAATAAGGTTTATGTTTTGCCTTTGAAAGTAAAGCTGTATCCAAAAGAAGTGGAATGGGAGGCTACAGAAGGTGGTCATTTCACCTCGTTTTTTCCTGGATGAAGCCAAGGTCCAGGAAGATAAAAAGTTTCCTGGGGACCTAACTTCCAGTAGCGTCCTAGGTTTTGTCCATTGATGAAAATTACTCCTTTTGTCCAGCCCTGGAAAAAATTGGAATGGAAGATTGAGAATCTGAATTCTACAGGAAATGACATTAAAGGTGACACACACATACATCACACACCACAGACACACCAAATTATAGGTGGTGCTGTGGATTAATGTGCCCAACTGCAAAGCCGTTTGAACTGCAAGGTCAGTGGTTCAAGCTCACCAGCTGCTCCTCAGAAACCCTATACAGGGTCGCTATGGGTCGGAACCAACTCGATGGCACTTCACAACAACAACAACAGGCAAGATTCATCAGGGCTCACACACTCTTATAACAGCAAAGGTCCTAGATTGGAAAGTTATACTTGCTGCCCCCAGTCTGGGGCTGGCTCAGCCACTGACCTCAGGAAAGAGAGCACTGACTTCTCACTCATCTCCCTACATCTGTCACAAACCAGAGGAAGAATTTTCCCTTTACCATCCCAGCTTCATCAAAGCATATTAATCCCCCAAAATAGCTAGAGTTGAAAAATTCCAGGTGTGTCTTGCAATCTCAAAGACAACATCGACACCACAGGCTAGCTATTCAATTCAGTAAGGAATTAAGGGCCTCAACTCTTTGAAGTATGCCTGGTGGATCACTTCCAATAAAGTCTCTGTGCAGTTGCTCTACCACTATCCCCACTAGAAAGCCAACCCATGTCTCTCTCACTTGATGAGTTCCCCCCTCCCCCACCCTGATTATAACCCTAGGAAGGGACAGCCACCCAGATGGCTGTGGGTTAACTGAGGTCCTTGAGAGATGCTCTGACATAAGTTGGGACTCATTTACCATGAAGTTTTTTCTTAAAGGTTCTTTTGGGATGGGAGCTTGAAGGGGTCTCAAGCAGGAAAGAAGTTTCACTAACCTCCAGTTTTATGAAGGTGTCTCTGGGAGTGTGACCGATTCTCAGGAAACCAAGGAAGAAGGCAGGGCCCAAAGCTTGAGTTGGGACTGGTTTCCATATGTTAGGAATTTCCCTGAGAGAAAAGTCAAGCAGCAAGTAGACAGGTAGTTCCTTTCTTTATAATACATATTGTGACCTTTAGGGGAAGTCTCCCCCTGTCAGAACCCAGTGGTCTCTCTAAAGCACAGGCATATACTTTTAGGGTACATGATGGGTAAATAACATGTGAGACAGGCAGTGGAATGAATGATGTTAGTTACCACTTTGCCTTAGACAAGTATGAAACTTGGAGTTATTTCTTTAATGTCTGGGTGTTAGTCATTCTTTGGGGAGCAGAGTTTAGTCATTCATATCTACAAGCCAAGTGTAGGGCTGACGATCTCTGAGGTCCTCCCATCCCTAAATGTGATACCCCTCTTTGAGTACCACATTGGGCCAATCATTGGGCACCCACCTTTGTATGAATTTAGGCTTCATCTCCAGGCTGAAGATCTTAAATCCTCTTAGTGGGGAATTATTAAGATAGATGTTCCCAGTTAAACCTGATGGAGAGGAAGAATAAAGGTGAGCGGATTATGAGATGTACAATGGTTGGGGCCAGGGCTCCCCTGGAGTAGGATGCACTACTGGCCTCACCTGCATGTCAGATTTCTACAGACTCTTAAACAATGATTTTTCTGAGTGCACACCTCTTAAGGTGGTGTCTACACCTCCCACATAAGCACATGGGAGATACTATACTTTCTTCCAGATCTAGGCAGCACAGGGACACAGGTTGGCCAGGCACTTGGGACAGGAAAAGAATCGTGTGGCTATAGGCTCAGAAAGCACTGGGAACAGAGGAAGGACAGCAGGCCTGGGGCTCCAAAGAAGCAAGTATCAAGCATCATAGAAAAGGGGACTCCAGATTTTTCCTTCTTCAACTTTCTCCTGGTGCAACAACTGCAAAGCCCTGAGTTACATTCAAGGACACACTTGAGAGAGCCCCAGCATCCTTTCCCAGTAAAGTAAGGCAATATCATAGTTTCTACACGTAGATGTTCACTGGCTCTCCTCCAACCAAATAACTGTCCATACAGTCCTCAGTCAAGGGCAAGAGCAGCAGAAATTTGGTACCTCTGGATCTTAGGGAGCCCACCTTTTCTTTCTTTATTGATATTCTGCCCATTGGTGATCCGGCCTTGATTCTCCACCAGGATACTTAGAGTCCAGTAGTTCCTATAGCTCTGCCCAACACAGACCAGTCAGAGTTTGCACCCCTTGGCACCATTCTACAGATTGACCAGATCCCCCTTAAAACTAAGATGAAGACAGAGTATGAGCCTGCAACCTGCAGCCTTCAACTTGTGGTCAAGGGAAACCTGTGCTTCATCTGCTCACCCCCCTCTCCTGGGCCAATCCTCTCAAGAAAAGTCACTGAGCATTTTACCAGCCATTCTACTGGGGCTGGTAATCAACCCAGAGTTTCATGAACAGCAAATATCTAGGGAAAGAGATCTTCTCGCCTAGATGACAGACACTGCACCTCAGAAATCCACCTAGTTCCCCTAGTCCCTATTGAGCCTCTCTGCAAGGAGAAATTGAAAAGGGTCAGCCATGTCTACAATTGAACCCATTGTCCAGGTAACCATGAAAGCTAATTAGTCCATTAGCAAAGAGATTGCGTACGATTTGTGAAGGAATGGTCAGTTGATTAATGGAATGATCTAGGACTCCTATGTACTTTTCATTCAAAAACACCTGTCAAAGAGAAGGAAAGTACTATTAGGTCCTCATAATAAAAGGGGAAAGAGGGTGCCTTAAAAAGCAAATGAAGGGGCAAGTCTAAGGAAATTGTTAGGTCTTTGTCTCCCTTGAGTTCCCAACACAGAGTAGATTTAAAGCAGCATGGTGCTAAGATGCAAGAGGTCAAGTTAGAGAAGAGTGTTCCGCAGCACATCAGGGCCCTGGCTCCAGTGACAAAGTGGGAGTGAGGAAACAGGAAGGTCCTGAAAGAATAGTAGTGTCGCTGATAATGTGCCTTGGAGATTTCCTCATTTGTAACAAATAGTTCAGTGAGTGCTGTCAGAATTAGATGAGCAGAGTCAGCTATAATGTGCTTTGTAAATACAAAGGCTTAAATTTTTTCTAAGACTCCTTAAAACATCAACAGTTTCCATAAGGACACTCACCCATGGGGGTTTCCACACCTTAGACACACATAGTAGCAGTGGCATACATGTCAAGTACTTCGCTAAAGAAACAGGGATAACATTTTGAAAGTATAAAGGAGATTTAACTGTCATTGAGACATTCACTTCAGTAACAGAGTTGGGTTATTTGAGAAGTATCACTGAAACCAGCTCCCTACCTGAGCCCGATCTTGAACACTATCCCTTGATGTGAGGATTCCTCCAGTGGAGATGGGAATCTCATAAAGTATGTACCCTACAGACTGTCCACTACCGTGGTTCACAGGCATCTCTTCCATGCAGATTGGCTTGACAGACTGGGTTGGCTGTGGTAGAGACAAGGGAAAATCTGGGTTGAAGGTTCAGGTTGGAGAGTAAAAAATCAGAAAATCTCACCCAAAGACCACTTCACTACAGGAATGGCTCCAAGAGACTTGGAGAAAAACGTATTAAAACCACTGCATAATAGGGATCATGCTTAACTGAATTAAATAAATTGCTTTTTGTTTTCTCTTTACATGTGCTAGCCAGGGAGCGAATCTTATTTTTTAGATGGAAAAGCTGAAGTCAAGGAAAGTGAATGACTTTTGCAACCCACTCTTCAATTCATGGTGGAGCCTACACTAGACTCCTGATCTCAGGAATCCCAGTCCACCTCTGCCAAATTCTATCCTTGGTAGTCTCTTCTTTTCCCTTTTTATACTACTGGGGAATCTTCTGCTGAGATATCTGCTGATCTTGCACTAACGTAAAGCACTCCTATATGTTCATCTTCATGCCTACTGGGTGTCTCCATCTAGAAGGCAACAACAGATCTATCAAACTCTACATAACCCAAATTATACTGACCAAAGCACTTGCAAGCCCCTGTTCTTCCTTTCAGAAAGGCAGCAAATCCATTCAGCCAAAAAGATAAAAAGCAGCAAATCCATTCAGCCAAAAAGATAAAACAGACAATGTCTTGACCTTGTCTTCAACATTACACATCAACAAGTCATCACCTTCTGAAGACTCTTAGTAAATGTTATACCAATTCTCTCTTTTTATTATGACAGCAGAAGTCTGATACTTTCAATTCTCTGGAACAGTCACATTCTAACCCACTCCCACAAGGCTACTGAAGAACACCTTGAAATGCACTGCTAGTCATTAAACTTATGTTCCTGCTTTAACTGGTTCCCCATAACTTTCAGATAAATGCTCAAAGTTGTCAGCACAAAAACATGGCCTTTTAGAAATCCATGTAAAAACATGATCTCAGGTCTGCAGCAAAAAAAAATGTATGGCAACATAGCCTGAAACAGCTTAGGTGACCAAAAGATAAAGATGATATAAAAAACTTGTAGAGTCATACAGAAAGGACAGAAGCACTAACTAGAAAGGGTGCCCACTGGTCACAGATGGCTAATATGAGCATTAAAAAAAAAAAAAACTACAATGAGACTGAAGCATACTAAGTGTGTGTTTATGGCCATATCAAAAGTAACAGCAGGCAAACCACTCTCTGGCTACTTTTGGAGGACTACTATGAATAAATTCATAGGTCTGATGGAATATAATACTTGAATTTTTGCTTGACTTTTCTGTATAAACTGTACTTCAAGATAACAAAACAACTGATGAAGGAAGTATCTTCTATGTGGACAAATTCAAGTGAATAAATGCAGAAGGAATGATACTAATTAGAATGATACAATTTAGAAAGCCCTATACAGGGTCACTATGAGTCGGAACTGACTCAATGGCACTTAGCAACAACAACATAGATTTTCCGTACTGTAATGGCTTAAATGTTGCTATGATACTGAAAGCTATGCCATGGGTATTTTAAATACCAACAGGGTCAGCCATGGTGGACAGGTTTCAACTGAGCTACCAGACAAAGACAAACTAGGAAGAAGGTGAGATGGACTACTTCCGAATATTTAGACCCTGAAACATTATGAATAACAGTGGAACACTGTCAGCACCAGAATATTGAATATTGAAGCATGATGAAGAGCAGTAGAATATTATCAGATATGGTACTGGAAAATGAGGCCATCAGGTTGGAAGGTATTCAAATGTGACTAGGGAAGAGCTGATTCCTAAAAGCAGAGTTGGCCGTGATGATGCCAATGGAGTAAAAAGCCTTTGGAACTTTCACTTGCTGATGGAGCACAACTCAAATTGAAGAGAAATAGCTGTAAATATCCGCTAATAATCAGAACATGGAATGTACGAAGTATGAATCTAGGATAAGTTGGAAATTTTCAAAAATGAAATGGAATGCATAAACATTGATATCTTAGGCATTAGTGAGCTGAAATGGACTGGTATTGGTCATTTTGAATCTGACAATCACATGATTTACTACACTGGGAATGACAAATTGAAAAGGAATGGTGTTGTATTCATCATCAAAAAGAACATATCAAGATCTGTCTTGAAGTACAACACTGTCTGTGATAGGTTAATATCCACACACATACAAGAAAGACCAGTTAATACAACTATAATTCAAATTGATGCACCAACCACTAAAGCCAGTGAAGGTGAAATTGAAGACTTCTACCAACTTCTTCACTCTGAAATTGATCAAGCAAGCAATCAAGATGTATTGATTATTACTGGCAATTGGAATGCAAAGGTTGGAAACAAAGAGGAAAGATCAATAACTAGAAAATATAGCCTTGGTGATAGAATTGATGCTGAAGGTTGCATGATAGAATTTTGCAAGATCCATAACTTATTCATCGCAAATACCTTTTTAAAATAACATAAAAGATGACTATACACATGGACCTCACCAGATAGAATATACAGAAATCAAATTGACTACATCTATGAAAAGACACAGTGGAAAAGCTCCATATCATAGCCAAAGCAAGGCCAAAGGCAGACTGTGGAACAGATCATCAATTGCTCATATGCAAGTTCAGGCTGAAGTTGAAGAAAATTAAAACAAGCCCACAAGAACCAAAATATGACCTTGAACATATCCTACCTTAATTAGAGATCATCTCAAGAACAGTTTTGATGTATTAGACATTAAAGACCAATGAGCAGAAGAGTTGTGGGATGGCATCAAGAGCATCATACAGGAAGAAAGCAAAAGGTCATTGAGAAGACGAGTGAAAAAAAACACCAAAGTGTATGTTAGAAAAGACTGTGAAACTAGCTCTCTAGCATAGAGATGCTAAAGTAAATAAAGAGGTAAAAGAGCTGAGTGGGAAATTTAAAAGGCAGCTCAAGAAGACAAAGTCAAATATTATAAAGAAATGTGCAAAGACCTAGAGTTAGAAAACCAAAAGGAAAGAACACACTCAGCATTCCTCAAAGTGAAAGAACTGAATGAAAATTCAAACTTTGATTCGTAATATTGAAGGATTCTATGGGCAAAATAGGAGTCCTGATGTGGCACTGTGGGTTAATGCACTGGACTGCAAAGCTGTTTGAACTTCAAGGCCGACGATTCAACCTCACCATCTGCTCCTTGGAAACCCTATACAGGGTCGCTATGGCACTTAACAACAACAATGGGCAAAATATTGAATGATGCAGAAGGCATGAAAACAAGATGGAAGGAATATACAGAGTCATGGTACCAAACAGAAATGGTTGATGTTCAACCATTTCAAGAGGCAGTATATGAGTAAGAGCCAATGAAACTGAAGGACAACGTCCACGGTGCATTGAAGGCACTGGTAAACAACAAGGCACCAGGAATTGATGGAAATTGAAATTGAAATCTTTCAACAAATTGATGAAGCACTGGAGGCACTCATTTATCTATGCCAAAAATTTGGAAGAAAACTATCTGGCCAACTGACTGGAAGAGATCCATATTTTTGCCCATTCCAAAGACAGATGACCCAATATAATGAAGAAATCATCAGATAATATAATTAATATCCCATGCAAGCAATATTATGCTAAAGATAATTCAAAAGTAGCTGCAACCATACATTGACAGAGAACTTCCAGAGGTACAAGCCGGATTCAGAAGAGGACATGGAATGAGGTATATCATTGCTGATTCAGATGGATCTTCGCTGAAAGCAAAGAATACCAGAAAGGTGCTTATCTATACTTTATTGACTATGCAAAGGCTTTTGATTGTGTGGATCATGACAAACTGTGGACAACATTGAGGAACGTGTATTCCAGAACACTTAATTGTTCCCATAAGGAACCTGTACGTAGACCAAGAGGCAGTTGTTCGAATAGAACAAGGGGACACTGAATGGTTTAAAATTAGGAAAGGTGTGCACCAGGGTTGTATTCTTTCACCAGAGATTGCCATATGTGGCAGCACCTCCCATAACTAAATTGACAGATGGAAGAGTCAAGAACAGAACAAAACTATAAGAACAAACTCAGAGAATCTGGGAGGTTAGTCTATAATTAAAACAATTACAGTATTAAAGAAAAGAAGATAAACACGTAGGAACAGAGATCCAGATGGTGAGAAGGTCAGGTAGATTACAGGATAAAATAGATTGCACTAAATGGAGGGAAAAGTTAATGGAAGTTGCTGGGACTGCGGGTTGTATGGCTTGCTGGTTGAAGTTCTCTCCTTAGGCGAACAGTCTCAATGACCATTTGTCAATTCTTCCTTCAAGGCCGGTACCGATTTGGACACCGGTGCTGGAATGAACATCCTGGGGCTCCAGGCGGAGGATGGCAGCAACCTCAGCAGCAGCCCGCAGTTGGTAACAGGCGCGGATGGAATGCCACTAGTGAGAGAAACTCCAGTGTGATCCAGCCATCCAGGTTCTCCAGATCTGCTCCATGTGGGGGCAGCAGAGACCAAGGGAAGCAATCAGTATGTTCTTTCCAGGGTGGAGCAA
>NW_006408676.1:6396298-6436849 GCF_000296735.1 Chrysochloris asiatica | reverse complement strand
TTGGAAGAATTCAGGAAAACAATACAAGAACAAATGAGAAACTCAATAAAGAGATAGAAACATTAGGTATGAAACAACTAGAAATTCCAGACCTTAGTAATAAAATAACAAAAATAAATAATTCCGTGGAATAACACAAAAGTAAAATTGAAACTATAGAAGAAAGAGTCACTAATATAGAAAATAAAACTCCTGCAATTACTCCACTTGAAGAACAAATAGAAAGAGAAAAGAAAATTGAAGAGAAAATAAAGGTTCTGCGGGACACCATCAAGAGGAACAATCTATGCATAATGGGAATTCCAGAAGAAGAAGAGAGGAAACGAAGTCTAGAAGAAATTTTTGACAAAATAGTGGCAGAAAACTTCCCCAATATCATTAAAGATAAAGAGATTGTCATCCAAGAAGCTCAACGAACTCCATATAGGTTTAAACCCAAAGAGAAAAACACCAAAACATGTTATAATTTCACTTTCCAGAAACAAAGATAAAGAATCTTGAAGGCAGCACAAAATAAGCAAAATATCACCTACAAAGGGGCCCCAATAAGATTAAGTGCTGATTTCTCCCCAGAAACAATGCAGGCAAGAAGGGAATGGGGTGACATTTACAGAGTCTTGAAAGAAAAGAACTATCAACCAAGAATAATATATCCAGCAAAATTGTCATTCAAAAACAAGAGTGAAATTTGGACATTTCCAGATATAGAAAAATTAAGGGAATTCGTAACTACCAGACCAGCACTACAGGAAATATTAAAGGGAGTCCTCCAGAAAGAAAACTAACTAGACCAGCCAACCACTCAAAGTATTGACACATAACAATGACCTGAATACATACAACAACAAAATAAACTTAAAATGTGATTACTGGGAATCCAAGGTACAAAGTTGTAATTGATGGTAACATCAAAACAAGAAAGGGAATGATTGGTGTAGAAACAGAATTTTCACATGCCAAGGAAATTAAGGTGGCTTCAATAGACAGCATTGTAAATGTAGGTGTTACATTTGTAAACGTCACTGTAACCATAAAGTATATAACACTACTCACCAAAGAAAAGAAGAAACCAAGACTCACTAAAATAAAAGGGGAAAACCTGTTTTTAAAAACTCAGCACCGATGTTAAAAAGGAACAAAGAAGTCATCAACCTCATCAAGCCAAAAAATTTATGACCAAATGACTGAAGTAAATTCCTCTCTATTGTAATTATAGTGACTATAAATGGATTAAATGATCCAGTTAAGAGCCATAGTGGCAGAATAGGTTTTAAAAGTGACCTATCTGTAGGTTGACACACAGGCATCATAGGTTAAAATCAAAGGATGGGGAAACAATACCAAACAAACAGTAATAAAAACAGATCAGGAGCGGCAATATTATTTAAAAAAAAAAAAGAAGGGAGGGGATAAAATAACCAAGCAGCCTGAGCCCCAAAATATATAAAGAAAACACTTAGAATTAAAAGAAGTACATCTATAAAAATGGTTGGAGATGGTAATATACTACTTCTTGGTGGATAGAACAACAACTAGAAAGAAAGTGAATGAAGAAACAGGATCTGAATAACATCAACAGACAAACCCACCACTCGATAGTAGCAAATAGACTACAACAGAAAATTTCAATAAATTTTTAAAGTTAGCATTAAAAAGCTACGTGGAATAATGAAGGTGATAACAGTACCAAAAGCCTTACAGAATTGTGGACCAATTGCAGATGTGTCATTGAATTATGAGTAAACCTAACCACCTTTTTCAGACCATTTTTATTTGAAAGAATGACTAACAAACACTGGCTGTTTAACTGTAAGCCTTTGAAAGACATTTTCTCAAATGAATATTGTCACTTCAAAAAACAACTGACAGTATTGCCATGACAAAATGCAAGCTTTGATGCAATAATTAGGATTATGGATAACCATGAACTTGGCATGGTGGTCAAGTTTTATCAGCCAGGTGATGGCAAATGTGAACCTTTTGATATTGTTTATTGTTATATGCCAACTTTAGACTGCATTACTTGGTAAAGCAATATTTTCCAAATGATACTGCAAAGTTATGCATAGCTAAAAATCCATTCTCTATTAGAGACCCCAGTTTATTTCAATGTAATAGTTCAAAATTTATTAATGTGGTTTGAGTCTTCATTTTAGCTAATCTTTAAGACACTACCATAAGTCACATTTTGATGTAGTATCAAAAACCTGAAATGATATTAAAACCTTTTCTCTTTAACCCCAAAATATCCCCTGAAGTCTTAAAACCAAAACGTATATAAACTTAACTAGAATGTCGTCCTGAAGATTTTGCTGTTTTAAGAACTGTAAGGGATCAAATTGACAACAGGAATTCAGAAGATAAAGTAAAACCTATGGGCCAGTTAAGATTGTCACTGAGCGAGGAGCCATTCAGAAAAGGAGGGTAGGAATGGAGGTACAACTCAAAGCATAAACTGTTATAAATGGACATGTAGAAAGTTGGTGTGTGTTTTACTGTAATTTTTTTCAACAAAATAAAATTGTAAGTTTTCTTTTTAATTAAAAAAAGTTAATGGAATACAAAGTAATCTCAAAGAAAATCAGTAACCTCATATATTGTGCAAGTTGAACACTGAATAAGGAAGACTGCAGAACTGATGCATTTGAGCTATGCTGCTGGAGGAGAATATTGAATCTATCATGGACTGCCAAAGAACTAACAAATCTGTGTTGGAAAAAGTACAGCCAGAATGCTTCGTGGAAGCCGTGATGACAAGATTTCATCTCTCATACTTTAAACATATTGTCAGGAGGGACCAGTCCTTGGAGAAGGATATCATGTTTGGTAAAGTAGAGGGTCAGAGAAAGAGGATGACCCCCAATGAGATGGATTGGCACAGTGGCAGCAGCAATGGATTCAGGTGTAGCAACGATTGTGAGGTTGGCGCAGGATCAAGCAGTGTTTTGTTCTGTTGTGCATAGCGCTGCTATGAGTCAGTACCAACTCGAAGGCACCTGTCAACAACAGTAGCATAGCCCTTTAACAATAACAACAATAGCCAGAATGTTCCTTAGAAGTGAAAATGAAAAGACTTCAGCTCACTTGGCTCACTTACTTTACATATACCATCAGGAAAGACAAGTCGCTAGAAAAAGACGTCATGTTTAGCAAAGTAGAGGATCAGCAAAAGTTAGGGAAATCCTCAATAAAATGAGGTTTCACAGTTTTATATTTTTGTTTATTGAAAGTTTCTTATGATTTTGTAGCAATGATTTTTATTTACCCTTGTGTAAATATCTATTTAAATACAAATATATATATTTATATCAATAAAATAATTTCTCTAAAAAACATTAACAACATGCAACAAATCTTTAGCACTTACTATTTGCCAGGTACAGATGTTAATTTTTAAAGCCACATACAATCCTATGATGTATATAATCCTATTATTAGCATCATTTTATGGACGAGAAAACTTACGGAAAGTAACATTAAATGACACCCCCTTTAGGTAATTGCTTTAATTATGGAGCCAAACAGTCTCTTCTATTTTGTGAGCAAAGGCTTTCCCCCTCTTTTCTGTCCAAAAGTTCTGTATGTTTCTATGTTCAGGAAATGCTCACCTTCTCCAGGTAGGGCAGGATATCCCACAGTGGCAAGTAGTGTGATGGTATCACTGATTTATATGCAGCCTTAGGTTCATATTCTAGTTGGGGGTGTGCAGGAACCACTGAAATGAAAAATAGGTAATTGAATTGTTTCAAGATCCTTCACCCTGTCCCATCCATGAGCACAGAGTGCTCTGTCATCCTAAAGCCACCAGAAATTAAAGGTTCAGTCACAGGGCACAAGTCCCCAACTTCAGGAAGAGTCATGAAACAGGCAGTGAGTGATAAGATTCCTCTGGGCTTTAGTTCCACAGAGTATTCTGATGCATGGTCCTCACCATCAACTTGGCTCTATATGCTAAGCACCTTTGCTGTTATTGTTGTTAAGTGTTGTTGTGTTGGTCTCACTCAAAGCAACACTATGGGGTTTCCAAGAAGCAATTGGTGGGTTTGAATTACCAACCTTGAGGTTGTCAGTCCAGTGCTTATCCTATAGCACCACACCAGAACTCCGCCAATCATCAAGAAGGCAGGAATTGCACCAGGGTCATACTTGAATCCTGGTGCGTACTTATACAATAAATCGGAGAAAACTGGACGTCTCCCAAAAAGATCTGTCCCTTTCCCCTCACACCTTTTTTTTCTAGGATAGAGGCTGCTTAAGTAAGTGGTTGGGATTTTGTCCAGATTAAGGTTATTGTTGGGTACCTAAAACAGAGCTAAAATATTCTTGAAATGTGAGGTACTCAGGTGTGTAGTCTCCAGCTTCTGTCAGCAGTGCCCCATAGTCTGAAAAATATAAAGGAATGTTTCACTTCCTCCAGTAAAGCTCCAGCTTCCCAAAGAAAAGGGGGGGAGGGGGAGTTTAGTACCCTTAATGTGGTAGCTTTGGGGTTAAAAACTTTGGGCATTACACAAGAAAATGCCAAGTCACCATCTCCTAAAACCTTTGCCTGTGTCCCCATTAGTTCAAGCCAGGAAAGACTGCCATGCTTCCCAAGACTTTCAATAAAAGACAAAAAGCGCCAGCCCATGGACCTCTAGTAAACCCCTAGCCAAGAACTCAAGACTACTTTCATACAATGGTTTTTCCTTCCTATTCAATTTCCAATTGAATTCCTTTTTTTTTTCCTGGCCTTCAGTTTTCTTCTTGGTCTATAAGGTTACAGATAATTATTAGTCTATACTCTGATGCATTACCCAGAGTATACTGTTCTGCAATGAAACTATGAACAACCATCTGTGAGACAGAGTAACAAGACTAGGCTATTGTCATCTCTAATTGCCATGTCCCAAAAAACCTATCTTAATGGTATATAAATTTTAATACTGTCAAGAAGGACAAACATCAAATCCTTAATTTCTAGCACACATTAAATTAAAAAAAAAAAAAACACAGACAAATGGTTCTGAAGATTGTTTTCAGGGACTTCCCTTGGAAGTTCTGGACTCCAGTGGTAGGGTGAAGTGGGCTGGAGGCAACTCAGAGACAAGTACTTGCCATAGCTGGTGACCATGGGGTCATATTTGTTTGCAAACATAGCTCCACCCATGAAGCCAAAGTTCGTGCCACCATGGAACATATAGAAGTTGAGGGAGTACCTAAGCGTGAACATTTCTCGCACATCTTTCAATAACACTGTAGATAAAAAGAAAATGAGAATGGGGAAGAGAATCAGAGTATGAGATATGCTAGTAATCTTTCTGGGACCCTTAAATTATCTAGACCCATAATATTCAACTTCAAGATCTCACACCCAGAAAATGTATAGGTTTAGTAAAAATCCTCTGGAAAGAACTGGTAGAATTATTTTCAACATGATTTTCATAACCTAGTCTTTTTTTTTTTTTTTTTTTTTTTTTTTTCTGGATTTCACATTTTGGAAGATTTTTTTTTTCTATCAAACAAACAGTATGTACTAAACAATTATTTGTATATCTTTGTCTTAGGAACAGAGATGTCTAGGTTAAGTGTTTTGTAGGCAGTTGGTAACTTCCGGCAAAGATGATTCTGAAATTATGATACCAGGCATATTTCTCTTCAAATTACATTTTAATGATCACGACCAATTCTCTAGGGAGGACTTGGTGGATAATCTCAGATCAAATAATTTTCTACTTCTACCCAACACACTTTCCCTGAACTTTCCTAGTTGTCAGAACAATTCACTTTTATTAATAACCTTGACAAATAGTATGGAAACCCTGCTAAAATTTCAATTTCAATTAAATTGGACTCTGGATTGCCAATTCTATGCTGTCATTTTATGGTGCAGATGTCTGCTAAGTATCTATTTAATCACGTTGATGCTTATAAAACCATGACATCTAAGATACTTGTCACATAAATCTCAAGTTACTAATCAGCAGAAAAAAACAGACCCATGCTATCTGTGCAATTGTATTCTCCTAAAAAAGACACTAAGGAAAACTCACCATGCATATCAAGAGTATTGCGGATATGGCCCCACGTGTCAAAAGACTGTGCTGTATATACTGTCATCAATATAGGACTAAGACCCTGAGCGGGGAAAAAACGTCAATTTAGAAATGATTATAGTCATTAGAAAGCAATTATAAAATCCAGTTCTCAAAGACCACCTTTACAACTCAGAGCATTTCGTCTCAGACTCTCTGAGTTCTACTCACATAGTCACATCATGTTCCTGGTCTTTTTAGTCCTCTTTTGACTTCAGTGGCCTTCCTGTCCAGACTGGAAGTAAAGTAAAACTGCCATTTCATCTTTCTTTCTAGCACCAAAGAATTGCTTGTATGTTCAGATTAAAAGTCGAGTAAGAAACTGCCTGACACAAAGGAAATGCTAAAAAATGTTCAATGAATTTTCACCAAAAATGTTGAGTTCTATTAAATGAATATTCCAGAAACCCAGTTTTCCCATGCATCTCATGATTCCCACTCTTCCCTTTCCTATCACTGTGTCCTCTCTAGTCTTTTCATCTTTCCAATTCATTGGGATTTACTAGCCTGATGTGGTGTTGTAGGATAAGCACTGGACTATAATGTCGGTTTGAATCACAAGGTCAGTGGTTCAAACTCACCAGCGTCTCCTCAGAAATCCTATGCAGGGTGACTATGAGTCAAAATGGACTCAACAGCATTTAACAACAACAACAACTATTCGTATCGAATGCCCCTTCAATGTTGCCTATTCTGGCACTGTAAGATTAATCCATCCTTTGAATTTCCATTCTTGTGCCTATTACAGTCTTCAATTCTGTTGTCCTTCCAACTATCCGTTACATATCTGTGTTGTTACCTAAGCTGCCAAATGCTTCCAAGAAAGTTGTGGAACCCTCTAACTTGATCCACCACAAAGTCTGTGATTTGGCCTTATCTTTATTTGTATCTTCCTAGACATTTTTTTACATTATAATGCTTTCTGAAACTAGTGTTCTAAATCCTTTAGGCTGATTAAATCTAATTTAAGTGACTGTTTTTTCCTTCCTGTATGTAGCACTAAGTTCTCAAATGAAAATTCTGACATTATAAATTATGTTTTATTTGAGGTGTTCTCATATACCACTCTTCACCATATGTATGTATTGCCAGATCTAAATATTGGGCTGCTAACAGTCATTCTCCAATCACCATTCCATTGTTTGTGTTATATATTATAATCCTTATGTTGAGTCATTTTTACTCATTGCAACTAATTCTGCCTTCTAGTACTACAAAGAATTTCCATTTCACATGAAAATAGCCCCAAATTTTGAAGATTCCCACAAACTTTAATATGAGACCCCTTCCCAGTTCCTATAGTTCATCTTTCCATGGAACCCCTAAACCAAATTTCCTGAAAATAGTATGCCTTGTTAAAATACCTCTGGAGATATGATTTCCTGAATACAAAAACAAAAAATCAAACACTCCAAATATATTTTTACCAGTATGAAGAACCTGGGAATATCTTACTGAAGACTTATTAAAAAATAATTCACTTCTAGTAATAAAATCCCAGTTTTCAAAACTCTTGACAGCAGCTGTCATTTGGGTGGTACTTGCGGTCAACTAACTTCCTAAAACTCTGTCACATAAACTGTGCTCAAACTGGATCGCTTCATTTCTGCATTTGGTCCTTTAGCTTTGTTGCTTTGCTGTTGTTTTGTTTTTTTCTTTATTTCAGTGCTGGGAGTTTACAGTTATTCTTTATTGATTTCAATCTACTGACACACAGACGATCCCATTGTTTGTCAGATTGTCACTTCTTTCCAGCACTATCTCTTCGACCTTTGATAAACATGAATTCTGTATCTTCTCTCATGAAAATTTTTATCAGAATAAAGATATAAAGAGTACTCACAAGCTATGGAAAAGAACTAGTTCTAGCCTTCCCCAAAGGCAAGGAGCATGTCTGCTTGACCATCAGTAAGTACAGAGAGCCTACTCTACTATGGCACCCGGAACTTTCCTGTAAGTTGGAAACAGCTAACTTCTCATTTAGTCCCAGCTTTAGCTTTTACTTAACTATAGGCTCTTCCTTGTCCAGTTGGGAAAGGATTCTTTTTGTTAGAAAATACAAAAACAAAGTAGGGACTTAAAAGCTCTGCTCTCTCCTGTTAGTCACTTACCGTTAAAACATCTATCCTAAGAATTTTGTTTCTCTCGTGTTCTTTTCTTACTAGGTCAAGTAAAAGAAATGCACTGGAAACAAATTACAATTCATTTACTAAAGCTGTGGGCTCTCATTTTTTGTTATTTGCTTCCTGTGATTGCCCTTCTATGTAAAATCCTTCTTGCAACAACAACAACAACAAAAAAGCATTGAGATGGGACATAGCAATATAGGAGTACAAGGACAAAACTATGGGAGTTGGGTCTGGGTGGCTTCTTCTGCATCACTTGATTGTCTAGGTATGGGTTCAAATCGGAAATTTAATGTTCTGAGTCACAGGTTCTTTATCCGTATAAAGCAAGTAAGAGTAATGTTGCTAATGTTGTTAACTGCTGTCGAGTTGGTTCTGACTCATAGCAACTATGTACAACAAAACAACTCCCAGTCCTGCACCAATCTCATAACTGCTGCCAAACTTGAGCACACTGTTGCTACTTGTTCCAATCTATCTCATTGGGGGTTTCCCTCTTTTTCATTGTCCCTCCTCTCTACTAAGTGTGATGTTCTTTTCCAGTAGCGTAGTGGTTACGAATCGGGCTGTGAACCTTAAGGTCAGCGGTTCGAAACTACCAGCTGCTCCACGGGAGAAAGATGAGGCTTTCTACTCCCGTAAAGATTTACACCCTCGGAAACCCTGTACAGGGTCGCTATGGGTCGGAACCGACTCGACAGCACTTAACAACAACAACAACAAGTCCCTCCTGACAACATATCTGAAGTATGAGATGTGAAATCTTGTCACCCTAGTTTCTTAGGAGCATTCTAGTTGTATCTCTTCCAACACAGACCGGTTTGTTCTTCTGGAAGCCCATGTTGTTGTTGTTGTTGTTAAGTGCCGTCGAGTCTATTCCGACCCATAGCGACCCTGTACAGGGTTTCCAAGGCTGCAAATCTTGACGGGAGTAGAAAGCCTCATCTTTCTCCCACGAAGTGGCTGGTAGTTTTGAACTGCTGTCTTTAAGGTTTGTAGCTCCTTTCGTAACCACTATGCTACCCGCCCATGGTACCTTCAATATTCTTCTCCAACACAATAGCACAAATACATCAATTCTTCTACAGTCTCCCTTATTCATTATCTAACGCTCACATGCACATGAGGCTATTGAAAATACCATGACTTAGGTCAGGTGCACCTTAGTCCTCAAACTGACATCTTTGCTCTGGAACACTTTAAAGAGGTCTTGTGCTGCAGATTTGCCTAATGAAAATTTCTTACAAAGTAAGAAATAAAAAATTTTAATGTGTGGAAGGGCTTAATATTTACACAAAAATATTCTCATATAATGTTTTCCTTGAGCTCTATTGTGGCACTGTAGGATAAGCACTGAACTGCTAACCACAAGGTTGGTGATTGAAACCTACCAATTGTGCCTCTGAAACTCTGTACAGGGTCACTATGAGTCAGAACTGACCCAACAGCACTTAACAACAACAATGAGCTCTTGTTACTATCTCACATTTTATATTTACTCCTATTTGTTTATTGTTTGTCTCCCCAACTAGAATATAAATCCTGAAAATGCTTAAATTGTGCATATGTTCAATAATAATCCACAGTGCCTAAAACAGTGCCTAATTGATGCATGGAAAATGATGGAAACATTTCTTGAGTGCCTGAATGGTGAATGAGCTTAAATTCAAGATTTTGCTTGCCCCAGACCCCATATCACTTTTCACTCCTGATCCCCATTCTTCCTACTTCATCATCATTAATCTAACACCTACTTGAGGGCTCACCTTGTATCTGGAATTACATCTTCTCCTCACACTCTCTGGGATCCCTCATAGCAATCCCTGGCATTGCACCACTCATGTTGCCATCCTTATGTGGCTGCCTATGAACCTTTGTGCTCTTCTAAGTCAGTGTTGTCTCAGACTGCATGACATTGGGATTCAGTACTTAACTTATTTTTAGTGTACCTGGCACTGCCTTATGTTTATGTTGATGTTTTTATTAAGTGCCACCGAATTGGTTCCAACCCACAGCAACCTGTATAGAGTTTCTAAAGAGCTACTGGTGAGCTTGAACCACTAACCTTGCAGTTCAAACCAACTTTGCAGCCTAGCGCATTAACCCACAGCACCACACCATGACTCTGTTGATGAGTAATTAGCAAATGACTTGATTATTTAGTAAGTGTTCTCTTCTGGCAGCAGAAATCTCTGCCACTCTCTGGTTTCTAAGTGCCCATTAATGCTCCTATTGCATGTAACATTTTCTATTTTGTGTAGTTCATTTACATGTTTTGTCTTTCTCACTGGACCATAAGTATTAGGTAATGAGTAAACATTTACAAGAACCTTTATTCTTCCCCATGAAAAGTTGCTGTGGGTTCACCTTCTATTCTGATCACTTGAACACCTGATAAAGGTAGACTGTTACCTATGTTAAGTAGATTACTTCTGGTAAAAAAATAACCTCTGATTAGTAAATTGCATCTGGACGGAAGGACTGTAAATGATCTCTTCATTCCTAATGAGAAGCCATAGCTTTGGGCCTCCCTAGTGTACAAAATATTTGGAAACCAGGAACTACCCTGACCATACCTGGAAACTGTGTCTATAAGGCTATTATGAAGGACAGTAGTTCTTAAACTGAGCTTGAGACTCCTATGCCAACATGGCTCCCATTCATTCTCATGTTCCCATTCCCTTCACCTAGCTGCTGAGTTAAGGACACTATGAAGACTGAAGAGACCTGAGTGGTGCTGTCCAGCTAGTGTGCTGTGCTTCCTGACCTGTATTCTTCTAAGAGGCTAAGGATCATCTATTGCAAGAATGTGAGTTGAACCCCAAACCATCTAGAATAGGTATTGTATGGACATGTGAATTAATGCTTTAGCTGACATGCTAAGAATGGCTTAAGTATATGAGCTAAGAGGTCCTACAATGAGCCAACATCAAAAAGTATCCCCTCTCTGAAAGGTACTCACCTGAAACAAAAACAGCTTTTGATACGTTTCTTTGTAGATATCCTTCATATGAAGAGTGGCAAGCACTGTGGAGTGAAAAGAGATGCTTTGAGGAGGTACTGCCCTAAACACTGCCAGGACAAAAGCTGGCCCCAACACCTCCCACACACACCTCACAGACATCTCAACACTGACATTTTATAGTTTATGGTAAAAGATAAAGATATGATCATGCCCTTCTATCCAATCACATAGTTTGCAAGGCATTTCATTTCGCATTTACAGTAATAGCCCAAAGACATGAGAAGAGCAGCCAAATATACCATATTATGCTGATGAATACATTGAAGCCCAGAGAGGTGAACAGCCGAAGACTTAAAACTTGACTACAGATCTTCTGACTATTATTCTGCCACTCCCACTATAAGATGGGGTATGTTGTTGTTAAGGGCTGTCGAGTCAGTTCCAACTCATAGAGACCCTGTATAGGGTTTCTGAGGAGCAGCTGGTGGGTTTGAACTGCCAACCTTGCAGTTAGCAGTCCAGTGTTTATCCTACAGTGCCGCACCAGCACCCCAAGGTAAGCTGAGGGTTTGTTATTGTTGTTAAGTGCCAACCCACAGCGACCTTGTATAAGGTTTCCGAAGAGCAGCTGGTGGGTTTGAACTGCCGACCTTTCGGTTCAAACTGAACTTTCGGTCCAACGCATTATCCTGTAGCGCCATACCAGAACTCCAAAAATTGCTTGGGTTAAAGAATTTCAAAGAGTATTTTTCTCTGACTCCATCTATTTGTGCATTGCCTTTTTCCATTTCCCTGCATATCAACCCATGGTATCGCCTTATAGCTCACTTGCATTTCTCTCCTGGCCTTAATAACCAGAATTGTTTACCCCACCACAGAGCATGTTCTCCTGGAGCCCAGTCCGTGAGAGTGCTGTTTCTCTGACACTGCAAAACTTCTGTGCTTAGTCACAATCACTTGACAATGACAGACATGGTCTTTCTCAGGTTCCAGCCAGGGGCCCCACTCTAGACCACTAAGAGGTTGAGGAGTACGGAGTGAGTGTTCTGCACAGTTGATGATGCTGTATGAAGACAGCAGAGAGGAGGGAGCTGGCTCTTTAACTCTCAGTACTGACAGGGAGTACCCATCACTGTGCCCAAAGACTATGAGGTCTAGTTTAATGGAAAGTGGAAAGAGTAAGCATCAGAAGGCGTCTTGGCTCTGTTTCAGACTCCATTAGTGGAATAAGTAGAACAAAACCAAATGCATACCATTTTGTAAGTGGCCTTTTGTTACTTCTTGCCCATTGTCAGCAGTTAAAAGCAGCACCTTGATATTTCTTTTCACCAGGGCCTATGGAGAAACTCAAGAAGATAAAATGAACTGTCCCCAACCCTGTGAGATTGTTTTCCTCTGGAAAGTATTACGGCAATAAAAGTACTAGTACAAAGCCAAGGAGAGGAGAAGGTCTAATTCTCCATCTGACTCTTTGTAATTCATAAATTTGTGTAAAAAATTTTACCACAGCCACACTTAGAAATGGTAAAGTGACTGTTGAAATTTCAAACCTCAAAGAGGTGATGGAACTGTCTGCATTAACCTCAGTGCACCAGAACTTCCCCTAAGAACCTGAATTCTTTATTTTTATCAGTGGAATTTAAGGTAAACATCCTCTTCCAAATTTTCGCCTAAATTAACTACATCCATGGGTTACATTCACAGGACAGATTTATGGACGCAACTGCTGGTCTCCTGTGGTGGATGGTCAGGGCAGGTAAATTTTGGCTCAGTCAATCCACAGTTGCATTTGTTACTGCACAGGACTCTCCGTATCTCATAAAACTAGACACACTTTGAGGGAGAGTCTAAATCAAAGACAGGGAGAAACCGTTATGGAACTTATCTACTGAAAGGGGAACACTGAGACTATAGGCAACACTGAGACTGAGACAAATGTAGAGGAAAGCCAGAAACCTGCTTCCCCAGTTTGCTGGATCAAAATGCCCTGAAGAGGAAAATATTCTTGCAATTATGCTAACCACTTTTATCGTCCATGAGAAGGATGTTTTTTGGCTGTTGAACACTTTTGAGAAATAAGGGAGGCAGAAAGGTGAATCTAATAAGTGAGAGGAGCCAGCAGTTCATATATTAATCACTGTCACCCTTCCAACTATTGTAACGTCCTTTGTTTCCTGTGTGTAGTGCAATAAGTACTGTGGTTTATTGGTGGATGACCATATAGCTTATCATCCAAACCAGAACACTTGTGAATGGAAAAATGTGTAAGAAATAATTCTGCTGGGACAATCAGTATAATCTGGGCTCTCCTGGACAAGCCAGGATGAACAGTTCACTAGGAATGATGGGCTAACTTCTTTCCAACAACTATCAGATAAGCTGGGGGAAAAAAACTTTTAAAAATTAATTAAAAGATTCTGACTATATACCAAGGCAGTAAAGACTTCAGGAACCAAGGCCACAAAGGGAAAAAAGCTTAGAAAAGTAGTTATCATTTGGTACTTTTTTTTCCTTAAGATAGTGGCTGATTCCTAGAGAAGCAGATGAGAGACTGAGATGCTGAGCATAGTTTATAAGATTTGGAGAAATTTTCATTTAGGGATTGTCAAGGTGACAAACCTTCATTTTCAGCTGTGATCCACTAGGAGTAAGGGTATACCAGAAATGAGCCATTTCTCATAAGATTGAAGCTCAGCTTCAGATCATTGTAAATACCTACTAGAAGCAAAAACATATCCTTCTAGAAGATTATCAAGAGCCTCAATTGGCCCCAATAATGTTTTCACAAATAAATGTCTGACATTGAATCAAAAAATTATTAGGTATAACAGAAGACTTCATTTTACTAAAAATAATGAGGAGAAAAGAAAAAAAAAAAAAAAACCTCAGAAATATACAATATCCAGATACTAAATCTATCCAAAATAAACTTCGAAAGAATTAAAAGTTCAGGAGAATTAAAGAAAAAATGGACATCTTTGGCTAAGAACTAGAAACTAGATAAAAAGAATCAAATGAAAAGTCTAAAAACAAAAAACACCTGAAATTAAGAATTTAAGGAATGAGTTTAAACATCAAATGAGACAAAAGCTAAAGAGGAAATTGAAGGATTAACAGACAGATGTTGAGAATTTCCCAAAGTTTAAGAAAAACTTCAAACCACACATTTGTTGTTGTTGTTCAGTGCTGCCAAGTGTGTTCTGACTCGTTGTGACCCTGTATAGAGCTTCTGAGGCTTTAAATCTTCACAAGAGCAGAAAACCTCATCTTTTTCCCACGGAGCAGCTGGTAGGCTCAAACCATGGACTTTGTGGTTTGCCATAGTGCTCCTAACCACAAATTAAACGGTACAGAAAATGCAAGCACAATAAAAAGGAAGACAACCACACTAGAAAATTTTTAGCAACATTGTTAGAATCCAAAGAAATAATTCTTAAAAGAAATCAGGGGTTTCCGGAAAGATGGTGGCACCCAAGTCTGACCGGTCACATGATTCCACAGAGGGGACTGCACAATGATGTCTGACTGATGAGATGCTGCTCCAAGCCTATGAGGAGCAAACAGCACACAAAGCTGCCCGTCTTGGAATCACAATGAAGGCCAAGCTTGCTCGGCTGGAAGCCCAGGAACAGGCCTTCCTGGCTAGTCTCAAAGGCCAGGACCCTGAGACCACTCAGTCACAGTCTGACAGCAAGCCCTCCCACAAAAAGAAAAAGAAATCAAAAGAGGTGGAAAAGGTTACAGCAACTGAAAGGAATGGAGAAATGGAATGCCCAGAAAAGACTAACCAGAGTTTGAACACCCAGAACAGACTGACTGCAGTCCTAGAGAGCAGGAAGCGCAACAAGAAGAAAAGGCGACATCAAGAAGACAAAGTCGCCCAGGAAACATCAAGGCAAGTGGTCAGGTCCCCTCAGTGCAAACCCCCTTCCAAGACTAAGACTCAGTGGGAATACACACTGTGATTGGTGACCACACTCGACACCGATAAGGGGAAGTGAGGGAAAAACAGCAATGAAGCAGTGAGCTAAGCCCTACAACGTTCAATAGACTTCTGTGAACCCGGCTGAAGACTTGGTTGGCCAGCAGTGTGGCAAGACCTGAGGACTCTTGGGCCAGAGTCAGTGACATAGCCACAGAGGACTAGAGTAGAAAGTGAAGTGTCCAGCTGATAAGAAGAGAAGGCATATACATAAGAACACCCACACTTGCAGATAATACCCACTTATCCTGGCTTCAGTGACTGGATGATCAGAGCTCAACCAGAAGTAAAAAAGAAGAGGAAAAAAAAAAAAATATTCTCACACAATTTGATGAACATGACCTACACCTATGGAAGCAGTAGCTCAAAAGATGGAACAAGTCCTTACAGCAAAAATCATTCCCACACCCTCCACACACAGAGTAGACAGGGATGGGCAACTTGAACATTGACTACCCAAAATGGGGGGTGGGGGGCTACAAAGGCAAGAAGTGACTGGCTTACAAGCTTTCAAGAGGGAACCTAGATCCAGAGGGCATGGAGGAAGATAGAATCTCCAGTGAGTAGTATTCAATCTGTCTAGGCGGGGTTGATGCAATGAAATGCAGACAGGTCTCTTGTGATACAATAGTGAATAATTGTTATCAGGACTGATTGTGAGGATTGGAAATGTAAAGGTAGACGTTTTATAGCAAGGAGGGGAGTGATTAACTTTTCAGTCTAGGAGCGGAGGTCCCTAGGACCATATCAAGGGAGAAGAGCAGAGAGCGGGACCCTACCCAGAGAAGCAGTGATCCCTGAAATGGAGGCAGAGATGATGACGTGGAGTGATGGAGCAGCTAGAGACTTTAGATCCAGAGAGGGAGAGCGACTGTGTGCTGAAGACCTGGGGAGCACAGGGGGGAGAATTGCATGGAGGGGATTGTAACCATGGCAATGAGACGATATACGATAGAATGAATGTAAAACTAATGTTCTCCCATGTAAACTATCACATTAAAAAAAAAAAAAGAAGAAGACAAAGTCTCAGATGAGAGAGAGGAAACTGTAGAGAATGAGGAAGAGGCTGCAGGACACAAGTGGGCTTGGGGAATTGAAAATTGGAGAACAAATTGATCAACCCCTCAGGAAAAGAAAGAAAAAGAAGAGGAGGCAGCAAGAGGAAGGGATCTTGGATAAAGGACAAGGGGGTAAGGAGGCTGCAGGGGGTGACAAGACAGAGGAGGTGGAGGACAGACCACACACTGACCAATGCCGCAGAAGCAAGAAGAGACGGCAGTGTGAGGAGGAGGATGGTTTGAACACAGAGGATGAAGAAGACAAGGCAGCGTCTGTAAATGATAGAACTAGGGAAGCAGCAAACACAGCAGGCAGTGACCAAAGTAGCAGGGGAAGCAAGAAGAAAAGGAAGTAGAATAAAGAGGAGGAGGAAGATGAGGAGACTGCAGGGGCTGGCAAGACTAGGGAAATAGAGAGCAGAACACATACTAGTCCAAGCAGTAGAGATAAGAAGAGGAAGAAGAAGCAGCATCCAGAGAAGGAAAGAGCTGAAGTCAACGTTAGCCAGAGGGCCAAAAAGAAGAAACAGAAGAGAAGAGATTGAAGGTCTGATCAAGGTGAAGCTCAATTGATTCCTTTTCAGTAGTGAGAGTTTCAGAGCCTTGGGTAGGTTCAGGTCTTCTGCAGCCCTTTCAATGAGTCATCCCTCCCATGAAGGGATCTGAGCTCTAAGACACTCATCTGCTGAGAAGATCTGTAGAGCCAGGCCTGAGTTGAAGGAGCAGGTATAGGTGTGGTACCCTTTGCTGATTCTAACCCAAAGATCATGATCACAGGTATCTACAGAAGCCAGGTGGCTAAGATACAAGGCCTATAGTCCTAAAAACCAGAATGTAAATACCCTCTAAAGAGGCTTTCTGCCTCCATTCAACTGAATGCCTACGTGCAGGCCCAGTGTTGTCAGACGCACCCTTCCCTTTTAAAAAAATAAGAAGCTGAAAATATATAAAGTTATTTGAAATGTTCTGATTTTTAAATAAAAATACACACACAAAAAACATAAATAAATAAATAAAGCAAAACAAAAAAAGAAATCAGGGGACAAACTACACATTACCTTCAAAGGAATGCTCGTTTTACTAAGACCTGACTTCTTAACAGAAATACTAGCAGCAGGAGAATTCTAAGAGAAAATAACTGCCAAATCAGACTTATAGCAACAAACATACTCTTCAAAAATGAAGGTGAACTAGAGACATTTTCAGGCAAACAAAAGATTAAAGAAATTGTTACCAGTATATCTACACCTAAGAAAATACTAAAAGGTTTTCTTCAGGAAGAGAAAAAGGTTCCGAACAAATAAAGTTCAAGGATGTGTTGTTGATGTTGTTGTTAAGTGCCGCCGAATCAGTTCCGACTCATAACGACCTGTACAGAGTATCTGAGGAGCAGCTGGTGGGTTTGAACTGCCGACCAAGCGGTTTGCAGGTAAAGCTATAATTGCTCTAAATACTTTTCTCTTCCTCAAGAAAACCTTTAAATATTTTCTTTGGTGTAGATATACTGGTAACAACTTCTTTAATCTGAATATAGGGAACTAGATATATAAATGTATAATGAAAACAACTACAAAGCAAAAAGAAGTACAAGTGTAGTTACAGAATTTACAAATGTAAAGGAAGTCTGCAGATTTCAAGATAAAACAGACTGTTTTAAGCTGGGAAAACAATTAATAGATTAAAAAGTAACCACAATTCAATAGTGAATAATTGCTATCAGGACTGATTGTGAATGTTGCAAATGTAAAGGTAGACATTTTATAACAAAAGGAAGGGAATGGTTGATCTTGCAATCCAGGAGCGGAGGACCCTGGGACCATCAAGGGAGAAGAGTGGAGTGTGGGACCCTATCCAGAGAAGCAGAGACGCCAGAGATGGAGGCCGAGATGATGACATGAAAAGATGGAGCAGCTGGGGACTCTAGATTCAAGGAGGGAGAGAGGCTGTATGCTGGCAGCCAGGGGGCTGGCATGCAGGATATACCCTTTGGTTATTTGAATGGTTATATATTCCTGAGTGCTTCGGTGTACATCCAAAAACAAAACAAAAACAGAGGGAATGGAAGCAAATGCTGTTGAATGATGATGCATGGAAGGGATTGTAATCATTACAATGAAACAAACTACAGTATGATGAATGTAAAGCTGATGCTCTCCCATGTAAACTATCACTCAGTTCACAACTTAAAAACTTAAAAATAATAATGATAATAATAAAATTAAACAGGTATTTTTTTTCCCTGTCAACATTGTCCTGTTAATGTTAAAGGATTTTTACTCGTGATAAATATGCATTTTCTACCAGGCCATACTTTTGGTATTTTGAAGTTTGGGAAATTTGTGTTCTTGTTTTCTATTAGAAATCACATGGTGTATATTAATAATGACTTGTGAGGAAGCCCCCAAAATGGAAATTTTGTTCATGTTGCCCAATTTCATTCACAAATCTGAGTTATTATTTTTGTCTTGGTTTTTAGTTTAAATGAAACATGGCATGTATAAACAAACAAACAAAAAAAGAGCAACCACAAAGAAAATTAATATCCCTTCACATCAAAACAAGAAAAAGGAAAATCATAAAGATTTAGTAAACATTAAAACAACAGCAATGAAGAAACTGCCCAGAAAATGCACAAACAAAATGAACTTAGCACAGAATATTATGGGGAACAAAGAAACAAGTAGCACCATAAAAAACACACAGCAGTTGATTTATGTTGTTGTTGTTAGGTGCTGCTGAGTGGGTTTTGACTCATAGCGACCTTATGTACAACAGAACAAAACACTGCTGGGGTCCTGCACCATCCTCAAAATTGATAAACTTGGGACCATTGCTGCTGTCACTGTGTAATCCATCTCACTGGGTTGTCTTCCTCTTTATCATTAACCCTCCATTTTACCAAGCACAATATCCTCCTCTAGGGAATGGTCCCCCCTGAAAATATGTCAAAATATGAAAGACAAAATTTTGCCATCCTGACTTCTAAGAAGCATTCTGGCTGTACCTCTTCCAACATAGATTTGTTTTTTTACCTATCAGTAATTACACAGGACATCATGGATAAAAGCCACCAGTCAAGAGACAGAAAGTAGTTGAATAGTTAAGTAAACAGGATTCTTTAGTATGCTGTTTACAAGAGACATACCTTACACAAAGACAAAAATCAAAGGATAGACAAAAATATATGAAGCTAATGGCAACTGAAAATGAACAGGAATGGCAAAATTTATTTCTGATGAAAATAATCTTTAAGGCAAAAACCAGTGTAAAAAACAAAGAAGGACATTATCTCATGATTAAAAGGTCAATGAACAAGAGGACATACCATAATAAATATCTATGCTCCTGATTAAAGAATTTTAAATTTCATAAGTCAACCTCTAATAGAATTGAAGAAAGGATTAGACAACTCTACAATAAAAAGAGATTAATAAATCACTTTTGATGAAGGACAGAAAACTAGAAAGAAACACAACAAAGACACAGAAAACTAAACAATACAATGAAACAACTTGACCTCATAAACTTCTACAGAGCACTCAACACATCAACAGCACAATATATATTATGTTCTTTTCCAGTGTACATGGAAAATTCTTGAGAATAGACCATATGTAAGGCACAAAGTAAGCCTCAATATATTTTTAAAACAATGAAATACTACAAAGCATCTTTTCAGAACACAGCACTATAAAACTAGAAATCAATAATAAAAAGATCAAGGGGGGGAATAAAATGTATGGAAATTGAATAATACTCTGTATCAAATTTTTTCTAAAAAGAGAATCCACAGACTGAGGAAAAAATTTTGGCAATGATACACCAGACAAGGGACAATGCTCTAAAATTTATAGAACACTTCAACACCTCTACAAGAAGACAACACATTATCCAATTAAAAAATGGGCAGAAGTCATGAATAGACACTTTACCAAAGACGGCATTTACATGGCCAGTAAATGTACGAAGCAATGCTCAAGATCATTAGCCATTAGAGAAATGCAAATAAAAACAACAATCAGATATCACCTTACCACATTATTAATAGCAAACATCAAAAACCCAAAAAACAACAAATGCTAGCCAGAATGTGGAAAAACTAGAACCCTCCTACCTTGCAGGTGGGATTATAAAATGGTGCAACCACTGCGGAAAATGGTATGGCGCGTTCTCAAAAAGTTGGAAATCAAAATATTGTATGACCCAGCAAACTCTCAACTTCGTATATCCTCAAATAAGAACCATGACACGAATAGATATATGCACACTCATGTTCACTGTAATACTATTCACAATAGCAAAAAGATGGAGACACTATATATGCCTATAAACAGGAAAATGGTTTAACAAACTTTGGTACATATACACAATGGAATACTAGGCAATGCTGAAGAATAATGATGAATCTGCAAAACATATCATAACATGGATGAATCTGGAAGACATTATGCTGAGTGAAATTAGTCAATCACAAAAAGACAAATATTGTACGATGTGATGGTGGTTATGTGCCATGGAGTCAGTTCGGACTCATAGTGACTGTATAGGGTTTCCGAGTTTATAAATCATTATGAGAGCAAAAGGCCCCATATTTCTCCCACAGAACCACTGGTAGTTTTGAACCGTTGACGTGAAATTAGCAGCGCAACTCATAACCACTATGCTACCAGAACAATACCACTATTGTTAAAAGTTCAAGAAAAGGTTTACATACTATGATAGTTACCAGGGCTGGTGGTTGTTGTTAAGTGCTGTTGAGTCTGTTCCAACTCACAGCAACCCTGTATAGGATTTCCAAGAAGCAGATGGTGAGTTTGAACTGCTGGCCAGTCCAGTGCTGACCCTACAGTGCCACACTAGGGGTAGGAAGGTACAACTGGCTAGAGGGTTTTGTTGTTAAGTGCCATTGAGTCAGTTCCAACTCATAGCAACCTTGTATAGGGTTTCTGAGAAACAGCTGGCGAGCTTGAACCACCGATGTTGTGGTTCAAACCCACATTGCAGTCCAGTGCATTAACATGCCGCACCACACCAGGACTCCAGCTAGAGGGTAGACACGTGTTAACCTGGATGATAGGGAAGGCAGTTTAAAAACAAAGGAGTATTTTTTTTAATGTAAATATATAGGTAACAAAACACTTTTTAAAAATTTTTTTAAAGTTTTTATTGTGAGGTTTACATGGGAGAACATCACCTTTACAGTCATCCTATCATATTTAGTTTCATTGCAATGATTACAATCCGCTCCGTGCATCATCAAATAACCAAAAGGTACACCACACAGGCCCACCCCCAGGCCATCAGCACACAGCCCTTCTCCCTCCCTGAGTCTAGTGTCCCCAGCAGCTCCATCTGTCCACATCATCCTCTCTGTCTCCATCCCTGACATCACTGCCTCTTGGGTAGGGTCCTGCTCTCGGTTCTTCTCACTTGATGGTCCCAGTGACCTCCGCTCCTGGGCTGCAAAATCAATCACTCTCCTCCTTTTGTCAAAAAACATCTACTTCTATATTTCCTACCCTCACAGTCAGTCCTGATGGCACTTATTCACTATTGTACAACAAGAGTCTTATCCCCATTTCCTTTCTCCAGCCCAGTCCCAACCAATTGGAAATTATTCAGTGGTGATTCTACCTTCCCCTGCCCCGTCTAGAACTAGGCTCCCTCTTGAAAACTTATAAGCCAGTCACTTCTTGCCTTTATGTTGTTGTTAGGTGTCATCGAGTCAGTACTGACCCATAATGACCATATGCACAGCAGAACGAAACACTGCCCAATCCTGGGCCAACCTCACTACTGTTGTCTAACAGTATACTGAGGGTGTGGGAGTGATCCTCGCTGTAAAGATTTGATACCTTTTTTGAGCTGCTACATCCATAAGTATAGGTAAAGTTCATCAGATTGTAACAGGTTACTCTTTTTTTCCCCCCTCTTCTTTCTTCAAAATATTTAAATTGTTTTTAAAGTATTCAATCAATGCAAAAGAAGGCAAGAAAGGGACCATAAAATAAGTGACACAAAAAGAAAGAAAATAATAAGATAGTAGATTTCAGCATTGTTGTTGTTGTATGTGCCATGGAGTTGGTTCTAACTCATAGCAACCTGTATGAAAAAGAGCATCATACAGGAATAAGGCAAAAGATCACTGAGAAAACAAGAGATAAGGAAAATACCAAAATGGATGTCAAAAGAGAATCTGAAACCTGCTCTCCAGCATAGAGATGTGAAAAGAAGGAGGAGATACAGGAGCTGAACAGAAAATTTCAAAGGTCAGCTCAAGAAGAAGAAGTCAAATATTATAACAAAATATGCAAAGACCTGGAGTTAGAAAACCAAAAGGGAAGAACACACTCAGCATTTCTCAAGCTGAGGGAACTGAAGAGAAAATTCAAACCTTGATTTGCGTTACTGAAGGATTCTATGAGCAAAATACGAATGATAAACAAAACATCAAAAGAAGATGGAAGTAATACACACAGTCTCTGTACCAAAAAGAAATGGTTGATATTCACCCATTTCAAGAAGTAGCATATGCTCAAGACCCAATGATCCTGAAGGAAGTAAGTCCAAGGTGCATTGAAGACATTGGCAAAGAACAAGGTACCAGGAATTGATGGAATACAAATTGATATCTTTCAACAAAGTGAAGTAGCATTAGAGGCACTCATTCATCTATACCAAGAAATTTGGAAGACAACTATCTGGCCGACTGATTGGAAGAGATCTGTATTTGTGCCCATTCCAAAGAGAGGTGACCCAACAGAATGCAGAAATCATTGGGCAATATCACTGATATCCCATACGAGCAAAGTTTTACTAAAAGTGTTGCAGAAATGGCTGTATAATGTCAAAAGATCCCTTTAATGTCAGTGATGTATGGCATCCTGGGGGGATGTAAAGGCTGGAGGCTAATAAATATGGAGTACCGCCATGTCTCAGGGCTCTTGGTCCTAGAGATCGTGAGTCCTGCTGGGCTCTTGATCCTAGAGATCATGAGTCTTACTTGGCTCTTTGGTTTTGTTTTTTAATGCTTTATTGTGAATTATGTGATAGTTTACATGGGAGGACATCAGTTTCCCGTTGATCCCGTTGTATATTGTTTCCTTGCCATGATTACAATCCCTTCCATGCATCATCAATCAACCACCTGCCCCCCTGTCATCTGCACACCGCCCCTCTCTCTCTCCAGGTCCAGAGTCTCCAGCCACTCCATCTCCCCATGTCATTGTCTCTGCCTCCGTCCCTGGCATCACTGCTTCTCTGGGTAGAGTTCTGTTCTCTGCTCTTCTCCTTTGATGGTCCCAAGAACCTCCACTCCTAGACTGCAAGGTTAATCACTCCCTTCCCTTTGCTCCAAAATGTCCACCTGTACATTTCCAGTCCTTACAATCAGTCCTGATAACAATTATTCATGATTGTATCACAAGAGACCTATCCGCATCTCCTTTCATTAGCCTTCATTAGGCAGAATGGATACCATGCAGTGGAGATTCTACCTTGCTCCACGCCTTCTGGATCTATGTTCCCTCTTGAAAGATTGTAAGCCAGTCAATTCTTGCCTCTGTAGCCCCCCCATTCTGGGTAGCCAATGTCCAAGTTGCCCACCCCTGTCCTCTCCGTGTGTGGAGGAGGTGGGAATAATCCTCGCTGTGAAGATTTGTTTTGCTTGGCTCTTGATCCTAGAGGTTATGAGTTTTACGGTTTCCCTTAATTCCTAATTTATGTCTGTGTTTTATTTCTAAACTGCGTCGTCTCCACCACCCGGTGGTGTTAGCTGGACTTGCACAACCATGGACTGCCAAAAGAATAAATAGATCTGTGTTAGAAGAAGTACAGCCAGAGTGATACTTGGAAGCCAGGATGACCAGACTTCATCTCTGATACTTCGGACATATTGTCAGAAGGGACTAGTCACTGGAGAAGGATATCATGTTTGATAAAGTAGAGGGTCAGAGAAAAAGAAGAAGACCCTTCACCAAGATGGAATGGCACAGTGACAGCATCAATGGGCTCAAACATAGCAATGATTGTGAGGTAGGCCCAGGATTTAGCAGTGTTTCATTCTGTTGTGCATAGGGTCACTATGAGCAGTTCTGACTTGATGGCACCTAACAACAACAACAACAATCTTGCAGTTCAAACCAACCTTGCAGTCCAGTGCTTATCCTACAGCACCACACCAGGACTCCCACCACAGGATATATACCTTAATATAAAAACTTGGAGGTAAAAGGAAAGAAAAGTGCATATCATGCAAACCACAACCAAAAGAGCATTGTGATATCCACAGAAAAAGAGATATTTTAATACCATTCTTTCCTTCATATTAGACTTGTTTAGGTAGTTCTCAGGGGATCCCTGACAGCATAGTGATTAAAGCATTTAGCTGCTAACCAAAAAGTCAGCAGTTCAAAGCCATCAATCACTCTACAAGAGAAGGAAGTACCAGTCTTCAAAAAGATTTCCAGCCTTAGTAACCTTGGAAGAGTTCTGCTTTCTCCTACAGAGTCACTATGCATCCACACTGAGTCAATGACAGTGGATTTAGTGACATCTCAGTCTCTTCCAGATTGTAAACACGTGGAAACATTAGACCAGACCTTTTTTCATTGGTATATTCTGTGATAACATGCAAACTAGAAGCACACAAGAAATGTTTGCTGTATAAGCTAACTGAAAAGAAGTATGTAAATATGGAGAAAAATTTAAAGGAGCACTTACCTTTTTAATATATTGCATGTATCTCTTATCCTTATAATATGAACCATATTCATTCTCCAACTGCACAGCAATGATGGGGCCTCCTTTGTGGTACTGAGGGTGAAGGAGATAAGAGTTTGAGGGTGAGATAACTGGTGGTAAAAGGCTGGATTTTCCAAATTCATTACTCCCCAAATGTATTTTGTTAATTGCAGTCTAGTCGGTTTCAACTCATACAGACCCTGTATAGGATTTCCGAGGAGTGGCTGGTAGGTTTGAACCTGCTAACCTTGCAGTTCAAACTGACCTTGTGGTCACTGAATTATCCTACAGTACCGCATGTATTCAGAGTGCCATAAAAATAACACAACTCAAACTTTCTCCAGTTGACTGGTCCCTCTTGACAATATGTCCGAAGTTTGACAAAATTTGGCCACCCTGGCCTCCAAGGAGCACTCTGGCTGCACTTCTTCCAACACAGATCTGTTGGTTCTTTTGGCAGCCCATGGCACTTTCAATATTCTCCTCCAACACCAGAACTCCAAAGCATCAATTCTTCTACGGTCTTCCTTATTCACTGTCCAGCTTTCGCATGCATATGAGGTTATTGAAAATACCATGGCTTGGGTCAGGGGTACCTTAGTCCTCAAGCTGACATTTTTGCTCTTCAACACTTAAAAAGGTCTTGTGCAGCAGATTTGCCTAATGCAATACGTCATTTAATTTCTTGACTGCTGCTTCCATGAGTGTTGATAGTTGATCCAAGGAGAATGAAGTCTTTGACAACTTCAGTCTTTTCTCAGTTGATAAGAATGTGTTTATTGGTCCAGTTTTTTGTTTTCTTTACATTGAGATGCAATCCATACTGAAGACTGTGCTCTTTGATCTTCACCAGTAAATATTTTAAGTCTTTTTCACTTCCAGCAATCAAGGTTGTATCATCTGCATATCGCAGGTTGTTAATAAATCTTCCTCCATTCCTGATGCCACCTTTTTCTTCATATAACTCAGCTTCTCATATTATTAATTAAACACAAATAAAGTGTTGTCCCTTATCCTGTCTAAAGTTGTCATTGCATACACTCTTTTCAGGAACTTTGTTATTTGAAGTACACCTTCTGTCTTCTGAATCTTCATCTCCACCTTTACTGACCCCCCACCTATCATCATTTAAATTCGCTCAAGCCCTAGGTTAAAAAGAGATTGCCTAGACCATTTCCCACCAGTCATCTCTCTTAGCCGCCGCCTCATCAGAGCCATATTTTGTGAAACATTGTCTGCACTTACTCTTTACTTCTCTCATTCTTCTTTTACGTACTACAGCCTCACTTCTTTCTATTCCTTCACTCCACTTAATTTCTAAACATTGGCTTTCTTTTTGCTATATTTAAATAAATCTCTCTCTTAACAACAATTCTCTTCCTCTTTTATGCCATCTTCTGTAACACCTCTCTTACTGCTTGACCTGCCCTCTAGTCACTTCTCTTCTGTGTGCTCCTGTCTTAAATGTGGATGTTCTTGATGGTTCTCAATTAATACCAAATCTGTGCTGGATCCCATCTCCTTCTGCCCTTTTGCAAATATCTTCAAATCCTCCCTCTCAATTTTTTCGTGTCAATATCAAACACGTCCAAGGATCTCCTATCTTTTCAACTCTTTTTGAGCCCAAGGTTCCTGTTCATCTGTTGTATTTTCTTTCCATATATTGTACCCCTTACATCCTAGCCAAAATTTATTATACCTACTCCTGTACTTCCTCAACCTCGTCTTGGTGATAAATGGCATAACCATGAGGTGATAGTTAAGGTTTGGTGTCAACTTGACTGAGCTAGGATTCTCAGTGGTTTGGCAGGTGAGATGTAGTTATCACCTCCATGAAGAGATCTAACATCATACAATCGACCCATGATATGATCTGATGTGATCATACCTAATAGGATGAAGTTATTCAGGGTGTTATAAATCCTCACTTCTATGATGTTAATGAGGGTGGATATAATCTACATGATTAGGGTCTATCTTAAGTCAATCTTTTTTGAGATATAAAAGGTGACAGAATTGAGCGGAGATAGAGGGACTTACTACCACCAAGAAAGAAAAACCAGGAGCAGAGTGTGTTCTTTGGATCTGGGGTCCCTGCATTGTAACGCTCCTCCTATATTCAGGGAAAGATTGGTGTCAACACATATGGAGATAGGTCTCCAAGGAATTCTGGGCCTACATGTGCCACAAGGAGAGAAGGAACTTTCTCCAATAAATTTCTGTTTGCTAAAGCCATACACTTGTGGTATTTCCGTGGCAGCAACACTAGATAACTAAGACACCTCGAAACATAAAGAAATAAGAGGATTACTATCAAACAGTAAGAATCATACTTCACACTAATAATGTAAGTAGCACTCAGCAAAACCCAGGGTTATGTACTAATTTAGGCATGACTGATGCATTTTCACACCAAAAACTATGATTATCATGATGTAAGAAAAACTTGACTAGAAAAAGTAGAAATGGGAGGGTCTTTAGCAAACTAGAAATAAACTTATTTTATTTTACCCTGCTACGGAAGAAAACAGAATCATGTGGGTTAATGTGCTGCACTGCAAAGTCGGTTTGAACCACAAAGTCAGTGGTTCAAGCTCACCAGCTGCTCCTTGGAAACCCTATACAGGGTCGCTATGGGTCAGAGTCGACTTGACTGCACTTAACAACAAGGGGAGAAAAGGAGGACACAAAGCAGCATTTTTCAAATTTTCAAAACTCATATCCCTTGCTGACAAACATTGGAAAACTTTCAAAACATACTTCTTCCATCCCCCTTTTCATCCCTTCAAAGAGAAATCTAGCATACTAGAAAGTAGAAAAGGAAAAAGGAAAAAATCAGAAGTTGACAGTACCTGGAGTTAACTAAAGCAAAAGACCTTGAATCTGATAAACACAACTGAAGAGTCATAGAAGTAGGACTTTTCAGTAGTAAGGAAACGCTGATTCACGAGACCTGATGAAATAGCTTTCAAGACCATCCAATCTCCTCTGGCCCTAAATTCAGGCTCACTAAGAAGCTCTGGTAGCATAGAGGTTATGAATTGGGCTGCAAACCGCAAGGTCAGCAGTTTGAAACTACCAGCTGTTCTGCAGGAGAAAGATGAGGCTTTCTGCTCCTGTAAAGCTGTATCGCCTCAGAAACCCTGTACAGGGTCGCTATGAGTCGGAACCGACTCCTCAGCACATAACCACCACCACCAGTGTGACTGAGAAATTGAATTTTAAATTTTGAATAATTTGCATTAATTTTAATTTAAATAGCCACATGTGGCCACTCTACCTGTTCTAGTCTCTGTACAGGACTATCTCCACTATCCCCAAATTGATTCATGAACTTCAGTCACTAAGAGTTTTAATTGTTGTTGTTATTGTTGTTAAGTGCCATCTAGTCAGTTCTGATTCATAGTGACCCTATACAGGGTTTCCAAGGAGCACCTGTGGGTTTAAAACCGCTGATCTTGGGTTAATAGTCTGGTGCTAATTCTGCTTAAGCTTGGGATGCTCACAATGTTAGTCCTACATCCCTAATAAATTCATACCTTTGAGATCTTCTCCTAGTCATATGAAAACCTTGTCATTTCCTCCACTTAATCTATAGTAATATCTACTTCAAATAGTTACTGTGGGGATGAAATATGCTAGGTAAATAGTAACTGCCTAGCCAAAGTTTGAGAGCTAATTGATAACATATATTTGTCCCTTCCCTCTCTTCATTTTCTATCTAGTATTTTGCCCTTTTTTTTTTTAGTAGTTTCCAGCCATTTTAGAAATATAGTGATAGTGGTTGTGTGCCACTGAGTCCGTTCCAACTCATAGCAACCTTGTGTCAGATTTCCAAGGCTATAAAGCTTTACAGGAGAAAAAAGCCTCATCTTTCTCCCGAGGAGCAAGTGGCAGATTCGAACTGCTGACCTTGCAGTTAGCAGCCCAGTTTGTAATCCATCATGCTACCAAGGATCCTTTTGTAGAAGCATAGTGGTATACTATTTTAAATGAGTATTTAAAACACCATGACTTTTTTTTTTCTAGGTATGTTAAAAATCAAATATATTACAACTTCTACAAAATCACTAACCTAAGTTCATTCAGATAAGCAGTTATTGATGAAGGACAGGCTAATAGGCATCATTATAAGGTAAATTAAGATAATTTATAATCATTAATTTCTGCTTTATAGTGATGCATACAACAAATAAACAAAGGACAAGACAAAACAAAAAATATAGACTGTAGCTCCAAGCGTACTGTCAAGAAAATGGCAGATCTGAGCTTTGGCCAGTCAGGCCAGTCAATGGGGTAGAGGCACAAAAGCAAGATAGTTAAAACATGTTTGTCAAATAAGGAATTCAAATTGATGGTCAGTTAGGATAATATAACTCATAGAATTTATGTTCTCCATCCTAGTTTGGTCACTAATATCTGGGGTCTTAAAAGTTTGTGAGTGGCCAGCTAACCCAATGCCGTTACGTCAGTGTTCATTCATGGCAGGACAAGTGACCCTGTAGGATGGATAAAAACTGCCTCAATGGGTTCTCAAGGTTGTAAATAATTATAGGAGCAGAATGCCACATCTTTCTCCTATGAACTGGCTAATGGACTCAAACTATCAACCTTGCAGTTAGTAGCTAAGTCCTTAACTACTGCTTCAGAGCTCCTTAGCAGCCATCAATGATACAACTGTTGTTGTTGTTAAATACTGTAGAGTCGGTTCCAACTCATAGTGACCCTGCACAGAGTTTCCGAGACTGTAAATCTTTACGGGAGCAGAAAGCCTCATCTTTCTCCCACGGAACAGCTGGTAGTTTTGAACTGCCGACCCTGAGGTTAGCAGCCCGATTCATAGCCACTACAGTACCAGTTGCTAGTAATTCAGAAGAAAAGAAAATGATGGAAACCAAAGACTCAGTGAAAATCTAGTTTATAGAATTAAAGGTCTATATGACCTCATCTACCCTGAGACCAGAAGAACTAGAAGGGACCCAATTACTACTATTGACAGTTCTGATTAGGAACACAATAGATGGATCCTGATAGAATGGGAGAAAAATGTGAACCAGAACTCAAATTCTTAACAGACTTAATGGACTGGTTGAGACTAGAAGACTCCCCAAGACTATCGCCTTCAGATACTCTTTAAACTTTGAACTGAAACCATTCCTTGCAGTCAACTCTTGGCTAAATAAGAGTTTTGCTCATAAAATAAAGAATAGCACCTCTGAGTACTGTGCTTCTTTTTAAAATCATCTCTATGAAGCCAAATAATCACCATTTTTTAAAGCAAAGATGTAAAGGCAAGGGAGCAGGGAAACTGGATTACTGAAAACAGAACAACCAGAAAAAAGTATATATGAAAAAGTTGACACAGTGTTGAAAAAAACAAACAAACATAATCAATGTCACTGAAAAATTTTTGTACAAATATGTTTTCAGTGAAAGTTTACACAGCAAATTAGGTTTCCATCTAACAATTTTTGTAGAAAACTATTACATGGAAAGCTAATTTGCTATGTAATTGTTCACTGAAAGGACAATATAATGTTATCTAAAACAAAACGAAACCCTGTTGGAGCACAATCATACTCTGACATACATGGGCTCACCATGAGTGAGAATCAAATTGATTACAACTGGTTATGAAGCCCTGTCTAAGAAATCAATTAAGGCAAGTACCTCCCTGAGTGAAGAGATGGAGAATTAGGTCTTACCTGTAGGGATGCGATCTTGGGAATCAGTTTATTAAAATAGAGATTTACTGCTTTAGTGAAGCCCCTGTAAGTTGTTCTCAGCTTCATTCTTGAATTCCGGAGCAACCAGCTAGGGTTTAAAAAGGCAAGACTCAGACTTGGGATGGAAAATAGCAGTAAAAAGTGTTCAAGCATGAGGCTGGAGAAGCATGTACAGCCCAAATTTGCAGTTACACCAGGACCTAATATTGTGAGGATTTAGTTCAAACCACTTGTCTGTCAGAGTTTGTTGTACTGTAGTGGCTTGCATGTTGCTGTGATTCTGAAAGCTATGACATCAGTATTTTAAACACCAACAGGGTAAATCAAGATGGACAGGTTTCAGCTGATCTTCCAGACTAAGACAGACTAGGAAGAAGGAGAAATGGACTACTTCTGAACATTTAGCCGCTGAAAACCTTATGAATAGCAGTGGAATACTGTCAGCACCAGAATACTGAACACTGAAACATGATGAAGAGCACTAGTGATGATGAAATTGAAGAATTCTACCAACTTCTTCAGTCTGAAATTGATCAAACATGCAATAAAAATGTGTTGATAATTATTTATGTGAATGCCAAGGTTGGAACCAAAAAAGAGGATCAGTAGTTGGAAAATATGGCCTTGGTGATAGAAACAGTGCTGGGATTGCATGATAGAATGTTGTAAGATTTATTCATTGCATATAACTTTACTAAGCATCCTAAAAGATGACTATACACATTGACCTCACCAGATGGAATACACAAAAATCAAACTGACTATATCTGTGGAAAGACACAGAGGAAGACCCCCAGTGAGATGGATTGGTACAACAGCAGCAGCAATGGGCCCAAGCTAGCAACGGTTGTGAGATTGGCGCAGGACTGGTCAGTGTTTCCTTCTCTTGTATAGGGTCACTATGAGTCAGTACTGATTCAGTGGCACCTAACAACAAGGAAAAGTCTAGGTTCTAGTCACAAGTGGTTCGTCAGTTAAGCCATCACCTCTTTCATCAAGATATAAATGAAGGTTGTATCATAGAAAAATGATCTAGAGCAGGCATCATCAAACTATAGCCTACAGAGCAAATCAGGTTTCTGTAGGATAAGCACTGGACTGCTAACTTCAAGGTCGGCAGATCAAATCCACCAACTGATCCTTGGAAATCCTATAAGAATCATTATTGACTTGATGGCACTTAACAGTAGCAACAGCGGAGGATAGCTAGCCCATCTGTTTACATATTCTCATAGCTGTTTTTATGCTACATTGGCAGCATTGCATTGTGACAATGACTAGAGACAGCCAGCAAAGCCTGAAATATTTACTATCTGGCCCTTTACAGAAAAAGATTTCTGATCCCCTAGCCTAGAAGGGGATTTTTAATAAATCTGTAGAAATTTTGTTGTTTTTATCAATCTCTTTTTAAAAGAGAATATCAATTCTAGTTCTCGCTATACTGTCACCTCAGTATTGAGCTACTGCTCAAGTGACAGCTATTAGCTTGTATTTATATAATCAATATGTATTCCACTTCATTTGCACTAGCAAGAGGTTGATAACAATTGTTGTTGTTGTTCAGTGCCATCGAGTCAGTACCGACTCATAGAGACCTTGTACAGGGTTTTCGAGGAGCTTGAACCACCGACCTTGAGAATCAGTGTTTAAATACTATTTAATCCTGGTGTGGTGCAGTAGAATCAGCACTGGACTGTGAACCGCAAGGTCGGAAGTTCAAATCTACCAGCTGCTCCTTGGAAACAGGAGTCGGAACCAACTTGATGGCACGTAACAACAACAATCCGTACATTTTAAAGTTCATTTTCTATGTCACTAAGTGAAGAAGAAGAAAAATCATGCAGATAAAAAATGTACATGGAAAGCAAAACTGTTTTTCTAATTTGCTTTTAAATGTACTGCAGCATATGTAGGGTCATGGCCAGGGACCCTCAGAACACAGCTTACCTGGGCAAGCCTCCAAGGTCTAGGTCTCCACCGATGTAAGGGCCTGGACACAGAATAACCCACAGCCCCACCTGTGAAGCTGTGGTTATAAAGATTCTAGGAAACAAAGAAGTGACAATGATTAGACATCTAAATCCAAGATCTGGAATCCCTGCTATGTCTCTCTCTTTGTTTCCTTTTATAGCCTAGCCTATAAAATTCCCTGTAGGAAACACACAACTGGATAGGGAACCCAGCACTCAATAGACTAAGGGTTCAGTCAAGGTTTTAGAGAGGAGAAACTAAAGTTGAGAGTTCAAAATCAAACTCTATCTTCTCTTTCAAATCTGCTCCCCTGACCCCATACCCTTTCCTGTCTCTATGAATGGCACTACTATCTAGGAAGCACTTTAGTCAGAAAGTTAGAGAATTCATTCTTGAATCATCCTTCCTCCTAATCCCCTCCCCACATTCAGTCAGTCATGAAATGCTATTTCTTCCTCCTAATTAATGTTTTCAAACTTGAATTTCCTCTACATTCCTACTGCTACCATCTTTGTTCAAGAACTCAGTGTTGCACACTTGAGTTACTAGAATGGCCTTTCTTCATTCTTATTTTCTTCCAATCCTTCTCCAATTACTGTCAATAATAATAATATCATTATCAACAAGTTACTGTTGTTAAGTGCCACTGAGTTGGTTCCAACTCATGGAGAACCTGTATGGGATTTCTGAGGCTATAAATCTTTGCAGGGATATAAAGCCTCATCTTTCTCCTGTGGATTGGCTGGTGGGGCTAAACCACTGGCCTTGTGGTGAGCAGTTCAGTGCTTATACTACAGAGCCAAGTGCTCCCATCAATAACAAGAGAGCTAATATTTACTTCGTGTAAGGAGCTCTGGTAATGTAGTGGTTACGAATCGGGCTGTGAACTGCAAGGTCAGCAGTTCGAAACTACCAGCGTTTCCATGGGAGAAAGATGAGGCATTCTGCTCCCGTAAAGATTTACAGCCTCGGAAACCATGTGCAGGGTTGCTATGAGTCAGAACCGACTCCACGGCACTTAACAACAACAACAACAACAAGCATCAGGTACTACAGCATAAGTTCATTGTCATTTGACAAGTTTTCAAGTTTCCTACTTCCGTCTTTGTCAAATAACAATAAATTTAAAGAATTTCACTATAGTACCTGGGGCTTATGTTTGTTGTTGTTGTTGTCAAGTGCCATCAAGTTGGTTCTGACTCATAGAGACCCTGTTATACGGTTTCCAAGGAGAAGCTGGTGAGAGTGAACTGCCAATTTTGTGACTCAAACTGATCTTGTGGTCCAGTGCTTTATCCCACAGTGCCTTATAGTAAGTAAATATTAGTTCTTCTTGTTATTGATGGGAACACAGTGGTTCTGTAGGATAAGCACTGGACTGCTAACCACAAATTCAGTAGTTTGAACCTATCAGCTGCTTTTGAAAGAAAGCTAAAACTTTACAACCTCAGAAACCCTATACAGGTTCACTATGAGTTGGAATCGATTCAATGACACTTAACAATAACAACAACAAGATAGGTATCAATATATTCTCTCTTTTACAGATAAGAATTCAAACTTGAAGAGTTTGAACTTCCTCAAGGTCAATTTCTAATAAGTTGTTGTTGTTGTTGTTATGTGCCGTGGAGTCGGTTCCGACTCATAGCGACCCTACACAGGGTTTCCGAGGCTGTAAATCTTTACAGGAGCAGACCGCCTCATCTTTCTCCTGTGGAACTACTGGTAGTTTCGAACTGCTGACCTTGCGGCTCACAGCCCGATTCGTAACCACTACGCTACCAGAGCTCCTTATAAGTAGAAGAGCTAAAATTAGATTTCAGACCTCTAGAAATGCATTGTTAATCAATCTTCAACATACTAACCAAATGAATTTTCAAAAATGAACTCTCCAGATTAAAATTCTTCAATTGATTCCCTAAGGCCTTCAGAATAAATTTCAAATTCTGTAGGGTAGTAAGTATATAAGGTCAGGATCTGGCCTCTAGTTATATTTCACCTTAATTTCTTGACATTTCCTCTACTCAAAACACACAGCATTATTACCAGATGCAACAAAATGCAATGTGTGGGTAGAATTGATAAAAGTTCTGTGATAGATGTATTTACAACAACAACAAAGAGTAGCAACTGAGCCCAAATCATTTGCATCACTTAGATACTTAAAATTCTGTTATGTCTTAGAGACCCTGTAAATCAGAAATCTTCTTTGAGATGAGAAAGCAGTATCCTCAGGATACACTAAACTTGTACAATTTCAAAACCAGTTGTGAGTAAGAATGTCCCATGGACACCAAGATTTAGACTCCACTGTGAAAAACAGAATCAATGCTTAAGGTATTTTAATCATGAGAGGAAATTTTTCAGCAATTCCTGATGATTGTCAAAGCAGAATGTAAGGTATCCTTACTAATGCATCTAATCTCCACAGATTCAAGTCCCTGAATCTAAGCCACATGACAATCATAAAACAACTTAAACATGAACACATACCTTATATCCAAGTTTCTAGTGAAATAAAATTGTCCTTTCATTGGCTCATGAAGATTCCAGGGAACATGCCTACAATTGAATAAAAAACATATATATAAATAAGAATCCTTCACCTTATGCTACCTGATTCCATACTGATTCTCCCAATTTAAATATGGCATCTAAGTTATCGCTACAATGAAGATGGCTGAAAGTTCCATAGCCAAATCTCTATGTGTGCATTTTGTATTATCTTCAGATTTTCTTCCCATAATGTTCCTATCCAGAAGTCCTGGTGTGGTGCTGTGGGTTAATCTGCTAGACTGCAAAGTAGGTTTGATCCACAAGGTCAGCAGTTCAAGCTCACCAACTGCTCCTTGGAACCCTATACAAGGTCACTGTGAGTCAGAACTGACTCAATGGCACTTAACAACAACAGTGCTCATATCCTAGTGTGGTACTGTAAGATAATGCACTGGACCGCAAGGTAAGTTTTAACTGCAAGGCTAGCAAATCAAACCCATCAGCCGCTCCTTGGAAACCCTATACAGGGTCACTGTGAGTCAGAACCAACTCAACAGCACTTAATAATAACAACAATGCTCATATGTCTACAGGGAAGATGAGTTAAATATTACTATTATTCAAATTTACACCCCATGCATTAAAGCCAATGATGATGAAATTGAAGAATTCTACTAATTTATTTAGTCAGAAATGTGATAAAACATGCATCGATAACTACTGGTGATTGGAATGTAAAACTGGAAACAAAAAGGAAAGATCTGTAGTTGGAAACTATGGCTTGATAATAGCAATGATGCTGGAGATTGCATGATAAAAGTTTGCAAGACAAACAACTTATTCATTGAAAAAAAATTTTCAACAACATAGACAGACAGCAGTTATATGTGGTCCTCATTAAATAGAATACGCAGGAATCAAACTGACCACATCTTCGAAAGAGCTGATGGAAAAGCTCAATATCATCAGCAAAAACAAGGCTAGGAGCCAACTATGAAACAGGCTATCAATTACTCATACGCAACTTCAGGCTGAAGCTGAAGAAAATTAAAACAAGTCCACAAGAGTCAAAATATGACCTTGAGTAAATCCCACCTCAAGAAGAACATTACATTTCAAGTACATATTTCATGCATTAGACACAAAGAAATGTAGACAAAAGGAATTGTGGGGTGACCTCAAGAACACCATACATGAAAAGACCAAAGGTTATAAAAAGACAGGAAACAAAGAAAAGACAAAAGTTATGTCAGAATACACTCTGAAACTTATTATTAAGTTTAGAGATGTGCTAAAGTGACTGGGAAAAAAAAAAACAATGAAATAAACAGAAAATTTCAAAAGGCAGCTAGCTCAACAAGACAATGTAATATATTATAATGAAATATGCTGTGATAGTTAAGATTTGGGGTCAGCTTGACTGAGCTAAGATTCCCAATGGTTTGGCAGGTGAGTTTTGATTATCCCATGGTGAGCTCTAATACAGGCATAGTTAACTCTGTGAGGATGATAATAGATTGGCTATGACAGCCAATCTATTAAAAGGATTTTTTTCCTTGGGGATGTGGCCTGCTCCCAATATAATGGACATGTAGGAAAAAATTGCTCTCTTTTCCATTGGATCTGGATTTCACATCTGGGTCATCCTCCAACCTCTGGTTCCTTGAATAGGAACAATGGCCTGCTCTATTGTTTGTCTGCCTTTCTGTCTGCCAATCTTGGATCATGCAATCCATACTTGGGACTCCTGTCTGCCCATGTGATTGCCAACCCACCTGGCAAACTTGCTCCATCTGACCTACACTTGGAACTCCTATCTAGAAAGTCTAACTGCTGGGCCCACCTGCTGATCTTGGCTCACTTTATCTGGACTTGGGACTCTTCCAAATCTATAACTATAAGCCATTTCCTTGATATAAACTTCAAAAAACACTAAAGGGAGTTCTTTGGACAAAGAACCATATGTAAGTTTCACTGGTGTTGCTACTCTAGAGAATCCAGCCTAAGACATTTGGTACTGAGAGTGGTTCTAGGAAAACAAAATCACAGGGATGAGTATTTTAAATTGGTTCTGAAGCCTGACTACTGTTAAAGGCACTGATAGATAACTCTGCCTTCACTTGTAAAGAGGGTGAGAGTGCTGCTAATCCATGGCATGAGGTGGCAATATTAATCATAAAATATCACCACCAATAGACTATATGCTGGAGAGAAGCAAGGCTGAACACTAATGAAAAAGAGAAAACCTTAAAAACATTCAAAGGTACATTTAAATGAATACATATTTTTTTGTTTCATATGTGTACATCAAAATACTTTTATTTTTTTGGTTTGTGAAAAATAAGATGTAAAAGGGAAGCCACAGGGAGGAAGAAAGATAGCTGTTGTTGCAGGGAAAGGATTGTAAGCATTAAGATGAAACAAAATGTATGATTGGTTAAAAGCAAAGCTGATGATCTTGTCTGCCAAAAAAAAAGCAAAGGGAAAAAAATGGCAAATTTTGTATAGACGAAGAAAGATAGTCTGTAAGCTACAACTATAGCCAATGAAAATATCCCTCAAAATCTCAGATGAAAACAAAGACATTTTTCATACAAAAGAGTAGGGGAATCTATTAACAAGATACCCCACTATAAGACATGTTAAAGGAGGTTCTAAAGAAAGGAAACATTATACCAAAAGGAAATTTGAAGCCACCTAAAAGAATGCAAAACACTAAAAACTGTATGCTGTTATTATTAAGTGCCGTTGAGTTGGTTTTGACTCATAGCGATCTTGTGTAGGGTGTTTCTGAGGAGTGGCTGGTGAGTTTGACCTGTCGACCTTGTGGTTCAAATTGACCATGTGGTCCAGTATATTATCCTGCAGCACCATCCAGGACTCCAAAAACTGTATATAAATAGGTAAATGTTGTTGTTAGGTGCCATCAAGTCGGTAATGCACAACAGAACGAAACACTGCCCAATCCTGGGCCAACTTCACAATTGTTGCCACACTTGAGCCCATTGATGCTGCCACTTTGCCAATCCATCTCGCTGGGGGTCTTCCTCTTTTTCTCTGACCCTCCACCTTACCAATGCTTCTCCAGTGACTGGTCCCTCTTGACAATATGTCTGAAGTATGAGAGACATAGTTTGGCCATCCTGGCCTCCAGGGAGCACTCTGGCTGCACAGATCTGTTGGTTCTTTTGGCAGCCCATGGCACATTCAATATTCTCCTCTAACACCATAATTCAAAAGGATCAATTTTTTTATGGTCTTCCTTATTCACTGTCCAGCATTCACATGCATATGCGGTTATTGAAAATACCATGGCTTGGGTCAGGAATACCTTAATCTTCAAGCTGACATTTTTGCTCTTCAACACTTTGAAAAAAGGTCTTGTGCAGCAGATTTGTCTAATGCAATACGTCATTTGATTTTTTGACTGCTGCTTCTGGGAATGTTTATAGTTGATCCAAGAAAAATGAAGACCTTGACAATTTCAATCTTTTCTCCTTTGATAAGAATGTTGTTTATTGGTCCAGTGGTGAGGATTTTTGTTTTCTTTACATTGCAATGCAAGGCCTTGGTCTTTGATCTTCACCAGTAAGTATTTTAAGTCCTCTTCACTTTCAGTAAGCAGATGTATCATCTGCATATCGCAGGTTGTTAATGAGTCTTCCTCCAATCCTGGTGCCACGTTTTTCTTCATATAACCCAGCTTCTCGGATTATTTGCTCAGCATACAGGTTGAACAAGTATGGTGAAAGAATACAACTCTTTTGCACACCTTTCTTAATTTTAAACCATTCAGTGTTCCCATGTTCTGTTCAAGCAACTGCTTCTTGGTCCATGTAAATAAAAGACACTTTTTTTCATCTTTAAATTTCATTAAAATATAACTGAATGTCTAAATTGAGGGATTGAGGCAAGATGGCAGAGTTGGCAGCCTCACTCAGCAGACCCTCTGCAACAAAGACATGGGAGAAGAAGTGAGGTTAGACAGATGGTAATCCTGGAATCCTGAGCTTCATAACTAGGACAGAGATAGGACTGAGTGATAACTGGAAGAGGAAGCAAAGTAGGAGCAGTGAGAGGGAAGATAAACAGGCGAGCTATCAGCTGGCGTGGAATGGTATAGCCATGTTGAGTTTTTACCAGTGACTGCCTATATAGCAGCCTGCGGGCATAGGGTCAGGTGGGAGACAAGAGGGGTTTCAGTCCTCCCTTATTCTCTTACCCTTCTGGCCAGTCCAGTAATTGCCAACACAGCAGCTAGTGGTAAAACCTCCTATGCAACCTTTTCCTGGGGTCTTTCCAGAGGCGGGTAACCTACCCTGAACTCTACTACACAAGCAGTGAACCAAGAACTGTGTTCAGACTTCCAGTTTGTATCATATCTGCAGGTGGTGAGTGTCTGAGAACACATCAACATACAGCCATCAATTAAATATAAATATATCACAATGTCTCAGAGAAAACACACAATTTCAACTTACACAAAGAAACAAGACAGAGTACTTCAAACAAATGACCAAAATATAGAGTCAGAAAATATAATACCAGAAATGGAATCAGAACCACCTGATAAGGAATTTAAAAGAACGTTATGCAGGTACCTTCAACAAATTGGAAGAAAGATCAACAAAAGTAAGGATGAATTCAGGAAAATAATACAAAAACAAACGTGCAAAATAAATGAAAAAGTGGAAAACAAACAAAAACATCAATTAGAAAGCCAGAAAAATATAAACTAAGATTCCAGATATAATAATACATGGAAAAATTAAAAAAATAGAATTGAATCTATGAAAAGCTGAATCAGAGAGCTTCAAGACAAATCTCTCAATACTCACCTTCAAGAGGAACAATCAAAGAGAAGAATTTTAAAAATCTGAAGAACGCCTAAAGTTTATGTGGGACACTGTCAAAAGGAATCCCTGACATGTAATTGGAATCCCAGAGCAGGAAGAGACAAACAAAATCGTAGAGAAAATTGTTCAAAAGTTGCTGGAAGAAATCTTTCCTAACATCGTGAAAGATTAGAAGACAGCCATTCAAGAAGTTAAAAGAGCTCTAAAAATGATGGACCCCAAAAGAAATTCACCAAGATTTTATAATCAAACTTTTCAAAACCAAGACAAGGAAAATAATGCTGAGAGTGGTTTGGAAAAAGTGAAAAGTTACCTACAAAGGAGAATTAATAAAACTAGGCTCTGATTTCTCAGGAGAAACCACACAGGCAAGAAGAAGAAAGCTCTGCAAGAAATCAGAACATTCCAGGATAAACAGAAGCTAAGGGATTTTACCAAAGCCAACCCTGCGCTACAAAACATACTAAAGGGAGTTCTGTGGACTGAGAACCAACAAGAACAGACAACAACCAGAGATTGACATATGTGGCAGCATCTCCCTGAATTAAGTGAACAGAA
>NW_006408676.1:6382689-6389968 GCF_000296735.1 Chrysochloris asiatica | reverse complement strand
GTATATGGGGCAGGCTTGCAGGGTATACCCTTTGGTTGGTTGATGATGCATGGAGGGGACTGGGGGGTTGTAACCATGGCAATGATACGATATACGATAGAATGAATGTAAAACTAATGTTTTCCCATGTAAACTATCATATAATTCACAATAAAACACTAAAAAAAAAAAGAAAAGGGAGGGGGGAATAGAAGTAAATACTGTTGAATGATGATGCATGGAGGGGATTGTAATCATTGCAATGTTACAAAATATGACAAGATAAGTGCAAAACTGATGTTCTCCCATGTAAACTATCACTCAATGCACAATAAAAGCCTTTAAAAAAGAGAGAGAACAGGAATCCTCCTGAGAACCCAAGAAATATTAATATTGGCGACATCAGTATAAAAGTGCCAAATCTGCCATCATTTAAATAAAAAAATTAAAAACTACTCCCAGGTAAAATCCAGGGTGGGAAGTCATTCAAGTTTACCCAGCAGTTATTTACCAAAAATAGAGGAGAGTCTTAACTTTCGCTCTTGGATTGTGGCGCTGTGGGTTAATGCATCAGACTGCAAAGCCATTTGAACTGCAAGGTTCAAGCTGCTCCTCAGAAACCCTATACAGGGTCGCTATGGGTCGGACCGACTGTACGGCACTTCACAACAACAACAACAACTGTATAGAAGTTGTGTACAGTCAGTATGTGAAGTTCAATGTTGCTCTTCTTGCTCAGAGATTTTTAAGAAACTGAGTAGTTCCTGTGTGATTTTTTTTTTTTTTCTTTTCTAAATTGCATTCCTATGCCCACCTAAGGCATGCTTCGATGTATTGGCAATTACAGTATTTTAAAAAGTGTTTAAGATACCTCTTTAATTATGTACAGCCCAAAATGTTGTTGTTTTGTATTGATCACAAGTACAGCATTTCTTAATTCCTTCTGCTATTGTTATAATTGTTATTTAAAGAACCAAGTATGTATTACATGAGAACATTATGACCTCTTTCTCTTGTTTTAAATGAACTTTTTTTTTTTTAAGTTTTTATTGTGAATTAGGTGAAAGTTTACAGGGAAGATCATCTGTTTTACATTCAACAAATCATATACTTTATTTCTTTACAATGATCACAATCTCCTCCATGTACCATCAGTTAACAGTACTTTTTTAAAAACACTCAGGCATATCTAATAATTTAAACCACCAAAGAGCACATTTTGCAAGTGTGCCTCCTGACCGCCAGCTTTCAGTCCCTCTCTTTCCATGGATCTAGAATTCCCCAGCTGCTCCCTCTCTCCATGTCCCCATCTCTGCCTCCATCTCTGGTGTTGCTACTTCTCTTCATAGGATCCCACATTCTGCTTTTGCCCTTCTCCCTTGATGGTCCTAGGGGCCTCTGTTTCTGGACTGTAAGATTAACTACTCTTCCATTTTAGTTACAAAACTTCTACCTTTACGATTGTGACAGTCGCAAATAGTCATAACAATTACTTGCTATTGAATCATAAGAATCTTATCCCCATCTCTTTTTACCAGACCCATCTAGAAAAGATGAAAACTATTTAGTGGAGACTCTATCTTCCCCTGCACACTCTTAAACTAAACTCCCTCCCGAAAACTTAAATAAACTTTTAAAGCACCTTTCTGTTTGCCTATTATCTACTTTAGCAATAAGTTTTTTACACCCTTCTGACTCAAAAGTAAATAAAAGTATATTTTATCACTGTATAACAAAAAAAAAAGGAAAAAATTGCCAGCCAAGAATCATATACCCATACAGTGATCGAGACATAGTTTGAATGGGTAATAGAGGAAATAATGTTAAGATGCTTGACTGTCTTATGAATATTGGTTTTCCTTGCCTACTATTGTAAAATAGACACTTGAGTGGAATAGAAAGGAATATCGGGAAATATGATTACAGAAAGCTTATAACCCATCTTCAGCCTATAACTCATTGGAATATCTAAAAGGGGTTCTACAACTTGCCCAGTGAAATAGGCTTCTTATGGAGCCTTTGTAGTGTATAGGACCTTAGGTGGAATCCTGAGCACCATCCAGAACCTCCTGGGGTGGGACATTCCCACTTAAAAGGACAAACAGACCTGCATGGAATAGCTAGAGATACAGAAGATACTTCTTGAAAGAAAGACCAGCAGGAAAAATCCAAACCAAAAATGGCAGTCTGATTGGCTACTACAAAAACAAGCAAGTTTTTTGCTGGGGAGCCATCAATGCAAGCAATCAAGTCCCTTCAGGACAGATCCCCCTCCAAGACTGAAACTAAAAGGGGCACATGAGCAGGCATGTAAGCTTGCTGGCAACCATATTGGTCTACTGATGAGTAGAAGAGTGAGAAAGGCGGGAATGAAGATGTGGGCTGAGTTTGATCATGTTCCGTAGACTCCCATTGACCTGGAGGTAAGAGAGAGACAAGGAAGGGCTGGTTGGTCTGAAGTGTGGTGAGACCTGGGGACTCTTGAGCCCATGGATAAGGACATAGCCACAGAGGGCTAGAGCTGAAAGTGAAGCATCCAGCTGATATGAAGTGAGGGGAGATGCACAAGAACACCCAAACTTGCAGATAGTACCCATTTGACCTAGCTTCGATCACTTGATGATCAGAACTTGGCTAGAGGAAGATAAAAAAATTTTGATAAAGGAAACAAGTATAAATTGCTACAATTGGATGGACTTGTCCTAATACTTGTGGATGTAGTAGCTCAAAATTCCACCTGAGAGGGAAGGAATCTTCACATCAAGGATCAATCCTATCCCCTCTGTACACAGGGTAGATAGGAATGGGCAACTTAGATATTGGCTACCTAAAATAGGGGGGAGGGGCTATAAAAGCACGAAGTGACTGGCTTACAAATTTTCAAAAGGGAGTTTAGTTCCAGAAAGTGTGAAGGAAGGTAGAATCTCCACTGAATAATTTTCATTATGTCTAGACAAATCTGGTGAAAGGAGATGGGGATAAGATTCTTGAGTCAATAGTGAGATATTGTTATCATGACTAATTGTGACTGTCACAACTGTAAAGGTAGAAGTTTTGTAACAAAAAGGGGCAGTTAAGCTTACATTCAAGGAACAGAAGAACCTAGGACCATCAAAGGAAAAGATCATGAGCAAGATGTGAGAAATAGCAACACCAGAGCTCGAGGCAGAGATGATGACATGGAGAGATAGAGCAGTGGAGGACTCTAGACTCATGGAAAGAAAAAGGCGGTATATGCTGGTGGCCAGGAGGCAGGCTTGCAGAATGTGCCCTTTGTTTGTTTAAATGATTATATATTCCTGAGCGTTTTTGTGTCATCCCAAAAAAACAAACAATGGAATAGAAGCAAATACTGTTGAATGATGATGCACAGAGGGGATTGTAATCATTGCAATGAAATGATGAGTGTCAAACCAATGTTCTCCCATGTAAACTATTACTCAATTCACAATAAAAAAAAATATTTTTAAAAAATCATATATTCAGCAAAAATGTCCATCAAATATGATGGTGAAAATAGGACACTTCCAGATAAAAAAAGGTAAAAGAATTTTCAAAAAACAGACCAATCTTACAAAAAATAAATGCCAAAGGGAATTCTTTGGACAGAGAACCAACATCAACAGACAACAATGTAAGACTAACATGGTGAGTGATGGTGCTGATAGTGGTGTGCCTTGGAGTTGGTTCCAACTCATAGCGACCCTACATAGGGTTTCTGAGACTGTAAATCTTTACAAGAGCAAAAAGTCTCATCTTTCTCCCAAGGAATGATGAGAAGCTTCAAACTGCGGATCTTGAAGTTAGCAGCCTGACTCATAACCACTATGCTACCAGAGCTCTTTAGGCCTTCCCTAGACCTAGCCATGATCCTAACCCTAACTCCTTACTCCTACCCACCTCCAAAAATAAAATAAAAAGAAGATGGAAGGAATACATAGAGTCACTGGTCCAAAAAGAATTGGCTGACATTCAATCATTTTAATAGGTAGCATATTATCAAGAACCCATGGTATTAAAAAAGAAGTCCAAGCCACACTAAAGGCATTAGCAAGAACACAAGGCTCCAAGAACCAGCTGAAATGTTTTGATAAACTGAAGCAGTGCTAGAAGCATTCACTCATCTATGTCAAGACTTTTAAAGAAATTTGGTCAATTTACTGGGAGAGATCATATTTGTGCCCAATCTAAAGAAAGGTGACCCAACAGAATATGGAAATAATCAAACAATATTATTAATAGCACACACTAGTAATATCAAGATAAAGGTAATTTTAAAAAACAGTTGTAGCAGTACATCAACAAGGAACAGCCAGATATTCAAGTCAGTTCAGAAGAGGACATGGAACATGGGATATCATTGCTGATGTCAGATGGATCTTGGCTGAAAGCAGAGAATACCAGAAAGATGCACACTTGTATTTCATTTATCATGCAAAGATATTTGATTATGTGGATCATAAATAAACTAAGAATAACTTTGCAAAAAATAAAAATTCCAGAGAACTTAATTGTGCTCATGCAGAACTGTACATAAACTCAGAGGCCGTCGTTTGAGCAGAACAAGGGGATACTGAATGGTCTAAAATTAGGAAAAGTGTGTGTCAGGGTTTACCATATTTATTTAATCTGTATGCTGATTAAATAATCTAAAAAGTGCAACCATAAAGGATACATCCTGAACTTGCATATGAACAACTGATGGTCTGTTCCACAATCAGCCCTTCACCTTGTTTTAGTTGATTATGTTGAGTTTCTCCATCTTCTCTTCCCATAGATGTAGTCAATTTGATTCCTCTGTATTCCATCTAATGATGTCCACGTGCATATCCACCTTTTAGGTTGTTGGGAACAGATATTTTCAATGGCTAGGTTATTGGTCTTGCCAAATTCTATCATGCAATCTCCAGGGTCATTTCTGGACAAGGCCATATTTTCCAACAACCAGTATCTCATCTCTTCTTTGTTTCCAAGTTACACATTCCAGTCACTAGTAATTATCAATGCATCTTGATTGCATGTTTGATCAATTTCAGATTGAAGAAGTTGGCAGAATTCTTCAATTTCTTCATCACTGGCTCTGGTGATTGTTGCATAAATTAACAGAATAATAGTTTTATTAATGGGTATTCCTTATAGGTATATAAATATCAGAGTCCTGGTGTGGTGCTGTAGGATAAGCACTGGATTGAAAGGTTACTTTGAGCCACAAGGCTGGCAGTTTAAACTCACCAGCCACTTCTCAGAAATCCTACACAGAGTCACTATGAGTCGGAATCGACTCAACAGCACTTGACAACAACATACAGATATTATCCTATGACATACAGCATTGTACTTCAAGGTAGATCTCGAAATGTTCTTTTGGATGGTGAATGCAATATTATTCTTCAATTTGTCATTCTGGCACAGTAAACCAAATGATATCTGATTTTAAATGGCCAATACCTGTCCATATCAGTTCACTAATGCCTAGGATATTGATTTTTTTATGCATTCCATTTTATTTTTTACAACTTAAAATTTTCCTAGACTCATACTTAGTACATTCCACATTCTTATTCTTATTAGATGTTTGTAGCTGTTTCTTCTTTTTTTGAGTCATATCTCTTCAGCAAATGAAAACCCAACCTCGTCATTAAGGTCAATTCTACTTTGAGGAGGAATCTCTTCCTCAGTCATATTTTGAATGTTTTCCAACTTGAGAGTCTCATTTCCTGACACTAAATCAGAAAATATTTTACTACCATTTATAAGGCTTCTAGTGACTAATCTCTCAGAAGTGAATTCCTTTTTCAAAGCCTGTTCTTAGTCCAGAATCTCCAGTGAAATCTGTCCAACATGTGTAACCCTGCTGGTATTTGAAACACCAGTGGCATAGCATCCAGCATCATAGCAACACACAAGTGAGCACAGTACAACAAACTGACAGACATTTGGGGAAGCATGATGTAGGTGCCAGTGGGTAATTCTGCTCAACAGAATGAACCACTGCCTGATCCTATGCCATCCTCACAATTGTTGTTATGCTTGAGGCCACTGTTGGGGTCACTGTGCCAATCCTTCTAGTTTGGGGAGCAGCTGTCTTTCTCTTTTTTGCTGATCCTCCACTTTTCAAAGCATGATGTCTTTCTCCATGAAGTGGTACCTCCTGACAACATGTGCAAAGTACAAAAGATAAACATTCATTAAGCAACAGCCAATACCAGTTACTATATACCAGATCAAGGACAACAATCAACATCAGGTAAATCCACCCTAAACTGAATTGTGTGACCAGCAAACAGAGAATGGTGCACAAGTTCATCCTCTGATCACACCTGCCAGGAGGCAGTTGGTGAGTGCCTAGGAATACACCAACATAAAATCAAGAACTTAATATAAGTACAACACCACCATAATGCCTCAGAAGCAGCAATTTCTGTTCACACAAAGAAATAAGACAGAGTGCTCAAACAAGTAACCAAAAGGCAGAGCTAGAAAATGGTTCAAAGGAAAAAAAGGCATTGGAACTACATGAAAAATAATTCAAGAGAATGATATTCAGGAACCTCTAAATAAGGGTCCTTGTGTGGCACTGTGAGTTAATGCATAGGACTGCAAGGTTGGTTTGAACTTCAAGGTCGGAAAACCCTATACAGGGTCATTATGAGTTGGAAATGACTCAACGGTACTTAACAATAATAACAACCAAATGAATGTTGAGGAAAACAAGAAAAAAATCAGGTAAAAAACTATAGGAAAAATCAAACAAAGTAGATAAAGGATTGGAGACAATACCAAACCTGTAAATAGAAATCCAGAAGATGAAGACTAAGATCTCAGAAATGGACAATACATTGAAAGGGCAAAGGAGTATATTTAATTCAATGGAAGCCAGAGTTAATGGGTGTGAAGATAAAAGTAGTAAGCTAGAAGAACAACCAGAAAAAAGAATGAGAAAATCTGAAAAAAAGCTTACAATTCATGTGGGACAACATGAAGAGAAATAACTTACAAGTGATCAGAATTACAGATGGGAAAAGTACAGAAAAGATAAGTCAAAGAGCTGTTGGAAGAAAATTTCCCTAACATCTTGAAAGATGAGAAGATAAGCATTCAAGAAGCTGAACAAACCCAAACATAATACAACCCAAAAGAAAATCACCAAGATATATAATAATCAAACTCTCCAAAATAAAAAACAAGGAAAATCCTGCAAGCAGATCAGGGAAAATGAAAAGGTACCTACACAGGAGAACCCATAAAATTAATCTCTAATTTCTTAGCACAAAGCATGAAGGCGAAAAGGCAATGGAAT
>NW_006408676.1:6359307-6382289 GCF_000296735.1 Chrysochloris asiatica | reverse complement strand
TGTTGTTGTTGTTGTTGTTGTTGTTAAGAGCATTGAGTCGGTTCCAACTCATAGTGACCCTGTATAGGGTTTCCAAAGAGTGGTTGGTGGATTTGAACTACTGGTCTGGTGGTTCAAACCAACCTTGCCGTCAGTGTTTATCCTACAGCATCACAACAGAACTGCATTATGCATATTGTATGAGACCACTGTTGTGAAAAGTTTAAAAAATGTTTTCTTGATAAAAGAAGCATTCCATAATGGTTACCAGGAGTGGTTAGGGAAAATTATTCTTAGAGTAAAAGGTAGACACACGTTAACACAGGGATGGAACAGGCAATATACAACAAGAGGGAGGCTGGCAGAGGAAAGAACAAGGGAGCGTGAGACATAGGGAGGAATGCAAGAATCAAAGTGACTAGTGGTACATACTGCTAATTGATGGGACACAGAGGGGATGAAAATCGTTGCAATGAAGCAAAGCATATGATTTGCTGAATGTAAAACTGATGGTCTGCTCTATAAACCTTCACTAAATTCACAATAAGTGTTTTAAAAATTTGGCAGTGCTATTTAGATCACAAACGTTCTTGAAATTATAATAGTTCATGAAATCTCAATCTCTATGAATCACTGTTATATGGAAGTTAAAAAACCATAAAGAAAAGAAAAAAAACTATCTGTAAAATTATTAAAACATTTGAAGGAAAATGCTTTAAAATCTCATTCCCTATAGTTCACCAAATTAAATTCCAGATATTTTTTCCTACCCCTATATATTTAAAAACCAAGTCATTGAAAAAGAGGAAACAACTAAGCACAATGATAGACAAGCACCATGTAGGCTTAGAAGGGTAAAAAGAAATCACTTGTTTTCTGTATTAGTGCTTTATGAAATGAGGATGATTACATTGTTTGCCAGACTTGATTCTGGCAAATGAGGCTTTTCAAGTAAAAGTGGACCAGCCATGCCAGATCTCTTCAGTAGGTGAGCCTTGCTCAGACTGCAATGCCACACTATCTCTGAAAGTTGTAATATTGTGTCCAGGGCCATAGTAACCCTTTCTAGACAGTGAGTTTTTAGAGGAATTGGTCCAGGCATGGCCTACAGAATGTCAAGTTATTGTTGAAATCTCAGACATCCCAAGAACCATAAGAAAAATACTGAGTGGGCCGACCCTTGAACTGGTCTAATATAGTCTCAGAGCTAGAAATTGAGAGAACAAGTTATTAACATAACTATTAGGGCAGCACTCACGTGGTGACGGTGTTGAAGCCACCAGCCTTCAATTTCAGCAGGCGGTCCTTCCAGTACTCCCTGGGCACCCGGAAGTAGTGTATAGTGCCTGCTACAATCAGGAATGGAAAGCCCTCTAGCGTGAAGTTTGAACCATTAATTTTCAGTCCCCCAGTGCGTTTCTTCAAATTTGAGGGGGTCAGGTGAGTTTGATTAATCCTACAAGAGCAAAGGAGGTACATGAAATCCTAGAGGTATTACCCAAGAGGTGTGCAGGATGGGCAACCCAGAAAGGCCCTTCCTTCAGGGACTCTAGGAATACCTCCCGTGGAAGAAAAATGTTCTCTGACCCTCTTCCCACAAACATACCTAGGCGGGAGGTTGTCTCTGAGCTGAGCCATCACTGACAAGGCTGAAGAAAGGCACAGGATGCACTCAGGTCTCACCAGGAAGGCCCACATGCTAGCAGATAGGACAGAATAAATGTCAGTGAGTGGTGGACCAGAGAGGAAGAAAGAAGCAGGGAGTTAGAGAAGCTCTGGTCTTTAAGAATGGCCTCATTTGGAAAGCAGACTTCTCGGTAAGTTATGTATGACACAGTCTGTGAATCAACTAAAGCTATGACAGACAACACAGCAAGACCAGGCCCTCACAGCTCTCTGAGAGAGAGCCAGAGGGAGCATAGCTGCAAAGAAAAGCCACCAAGTAAGTAGCTTTCAGATATCAGTTACTTTTTGGAGAAGAGGAAGCCTCAGTCAAAGAACAGCTTTGCAAAACAGAGTATAACCTCTAGAGAATTTGCCCTGACACATTCAATTCCTAAGGAATGGATTGTAATCATTTGCTACTTAGTAGAAGACACTGAGGAGGTTGTGGGAGAAATCCTCTCTAATGGAGTCTCCATTTTATCTCCAGACTTTGTTCCACTTCGTTGCTACTGTAGGACTCATCTCATTAATTCCCGGAACACACCTTATAGTTTGTGCAGCCCAGGATTTTCTTCATGCTGCACCTTGGGAACAAACCTTTTTCCTTTATGCATCAAAATTTCTATGAGAGATTATTTTTTAAAAAAAGAAAAAAGCAAGTTTTCAAGAGCATGGGACTAATTAAAAGAATATTGGAACATACCGGATCCTTAAGTCACTCATTAATATGACAATATGTATATATGATGTTCTGTGAAAACAGACCTATGCATCAGGGCATACGATAAATAGGGAAAGATGTTTTTTTAAAAGCAAAACAAAACACTTCCATGACTCTCTAGGGGACTTTGTTGTTGTTGGGTACCATAAAGTCGGTACCGACTCATAGAGACCCTATGGGCAACAGAACGAAACACTGCCCAGTCCGGGGCCAACCTCACAATCATTGCCATGCTTGAGCCCACTGATGCTGTCACTTTGCCAATCCATCTTGCTGGGAGTCTTCCTCTTTTTCTCTGACCCTTCACCTTACCAAACATGATATCCTTCTCCATTTATTAAAATAACTCCTGACAATATGTCCGAAGTATGAGAAATGAAGTTTGCCCATTCTGGCCTTCAAGGAGCACTCTGGCTGCACTTCTTCCAACACAGATCTGTTGGTTCTTTTGACAGCCCATGCATGGCACTTTCATTATTCTCCTCCAACATCAGAACTCAAACGCATCAATTCTTCTACCGTCTTCCTTATTCACTGTCCAGCTTTCGCATGCATATAAGGTTATTGAAAATATCATGGCTTAGGTCAGGAGCACCTTAGTCCTCAAGCTGACATTTTTGCTCTTCAACAATTTAAAAAGGTCTTGTGCCTAACAAGGGTTTGCCAAATGCAATATATGTCATTTTATTTCTTGACTGCTGCCTACATGAGTGTTGATGGTTGATCCAAGAAGAATGAAGTCCTTGAAAATTTCAATCTTTTCTCTGTTGATAAGAATGTTGTTTATTGGTCCAGTGGTGAGGATTTTTGTTTTCTTTACATTGAGATGTAATCCATATCAAAGGCCGTGGTCTTTGATCTTCATCAGTAAGTATTTTAAGTCCTCTTCACTTTCAGCAAGCAAGGTTGTATCATCTGCATATCGCAGGTTGTTAATGAGTCTTCCTCCAATCCTGATGTCACGTTTTTTCTTCATATAACCCAGTTTCTCAGATTCAGCCAGAAGGCTGTGTGGAATTGGAACAGGAAAAATATTCTTCTGTTTATGTCTATGCTCCCCATCCCCATCCCTACACCCACCCCCTGAATACAAGATAGTGCTTGAACCATAGTAGGGGCACGGTAACATTTTGGAACAAATTAATGAATTGACAGAATCACTAAAACATCTGTCACTTCCATCTGCTTAATAAATACTGCCTTAAGAGATTAGGAAAATAAGAGGAAAAGCAGAATGGGAGCAGGGACTTAAGCAAAGCAGAGAATGGGGAGTCAATCTATTTAGTGAATGAAGAATAAGGTACAGAGTCCTGGTGTGGCGTTGTGGATAGACCACTGGACCACAAAGTCGGTTTGAACCACAAAGTTGTCGGTTCAAACTCACCAGCGGCTCCTTGGAAACTATACAGGATCGCTTTGAATCTGAACCAACTCGACAGCGCATAAAAACAACAATGTTGTTGTTGTTGTTGTTAAGTACCCCCCTGGAGTGGGCTCCGACTCATAGTGACCCTGCACAGGGTTTCCAAGGCTGTAAATCTTTACGGGAGCAGAATCTTTACGGGAGCCTCATTTTTCTCCCGCGGAACCGCTGGTAGTTTCGAACTGCTGACACTGAGATTAGCAGCGCGACTCGTAACCACTACACTTCAATTCACTGCGGTCTACCTAAGAATCCTAAGGAAAGAACTAGTTCAGAAAACGTTCAAGCTGGGATTCTCAGGGAGAAAATAGAAGGTCACGAGGTGGAACCTCCAGGGGAAACTTCGGAAGCACCCTGACGACAATTACCCAGAATGAACTGACCTCACAAAAAACTAGAAGGCTTTGGAGCGGGCAGGTGGGGTTGGAGGAGCGAGAGAGAACTGTGAGAGGTGCTAAAGAGTCCCAGGACCATGGCAGGGATTCAGGCCCAGGAGAACGCCGACTAGCACCTCTTACCTCGTTCGGGCACCGGACCACAGCACACGCAGCGCTTCAGCGTCTTGAAAGCTGCTTCGACTGCGCACGCAAGGCGCCGGCTGGCATTGCGGTCCCCGAGCTCCACCCCTTGTGGTCCTAGCACCCGCGACCCAGGCGCCAAGTCTCAGCCAGGAAGCGTGGGACCCGAGTGCCAAGGCGCACAGCAGCGAACCCTGGGGATTCCTTCGCAGGCTGACCGACTTCACTGCCCCAGGAACCCGGAGCTTGACTTTCTGAGTGACTCCAGGAAGTTTAGACCCCACTGTAAGTTTGGAGTGGAGCCCAAAACATGGTCCCCACCATGAAAGGCCAAATTTATTAGTCATGCAGATGCTTGGTGTCTCCTTGAGGTAAGCGTTGGACTTCGAACCCCTAAATCAGCAGTTCGAATCCACCAGCCGCTCAGCAGGAGACAGATAAGGCATTTTGCTACCTAAAGACGTGCGGCCTCGGAAACCCCACATGAGACCACTAAGACAATTTATTCCATGGCAGTGGTGGTAGTGGTGTGTTCGGAGAGCGTCACCAGCACATCTCCGCGGCAAAAACTCTTGAGGGGCGTTAATCTGGGTCTACAGTGACTCGGAGCACTCTCAGGGCCCTGCTGTCACTCCTCTTTCTTCTTGTCGGGGACCCTCCCCCTGCCAGCGCAGCTGGGCTCCCGCGCTACCCGCCCCGAGCCTGCTCTAGCCCGCGTCCAGGGCAGGGGGCCCGCGCTCCAGCTTAAGCCATCCGGGGCCGCCTCTCCACATCTCTCGCAACCTTGTTCCGAGCGACCTTAACGTTGATTCACACCCCGAGCGTCTGTGCTGGAGGCACCGACGATAGAAAAGGAATACTATATATCCTTGTCCCTCAAAAACTTACCCCCTGAAGTTTCTTTTCCAGAACTCTAAAGCAAGTAATGTGACAGCCTAGCGCAGTGGTTCCCAAAACGTGTTCCACACAAGCACAGGTCAAAATAATTAGACAGGAGATGCAAAGTTGTGTTCTAGACTGACAGCGTCTGGGACTCCGGTGGAGTTGGCGTTCTGCTTTAACAGGCGATTGTGCACGCTGAAATTTGCGCACCACTAGTCTGGGTCTTTGTGTTCTTTGCCTGAGGGCTCTAGGGGAAGGGGAGAGATGAGCAGGGGAGGAGTGAACTTCTTCAAAGCTATAGCAGGCATGTCATTGTAGTAGCTCTTCTTGCTAACTACCCAGTCAGGATGGACTATTGCAGACTCCCTCATAATGAGACAGCTGGCTTCATTTCAAATTCTGACCGTTGATTGATAAAAGCCAGATACAGGGCAAGGGCAATGAAACCTCCACTTTACTGACACACACACACCACCATAATTACAAATAATTTTATTTTTTTAAGTATTTACTAGAATTCTAGTAAATTTTCAAAAGTTAAAGTAACATGTTGTTAAGTGCCCTCAAGTCAATTCTGACTCACAGCGACCCTGGATAGGGTTTCTGAGGCGTGGCTGATGAGTTTGAACCGCCTACCTTGCAATCCAGTTCTTACTCTACAGCGCCACCCCAGGACTCTATTAAAGTAACATAGCTAGATTTGAATAATTTTTAACATTTGTTATTTATAATTTGCACTTTTTAAAATATTAACACAATTTGCATTGTCTCCATTCCATAGTTCCATTTTTCTCTGCTTTAAGTGTTTTTCTTGTGGATTTTTTTGTATATCCTTTGATATATATGTGTTTCTGCTAAACATATGTTGCTGTCTGTATGCATATTTATATTTTAGTAATCATTTAAATTATATTAATTGCAGATCTTAGTCCAGTCTTGCTTTTAGAGATCTGAACATGTTGTTATACCAGTGATGCTGTACAGCGATGCTACTGTAGGACTCTACCCCTCAAAGGTTACAACACCCTGATTTCAGGTTTCTAGTCTCTGTGGCACTAAAAGGATCTAGGACTCCATGATGCCTTTGTTTTCTTCTACTTTATAGTCAGCTGGGCTTTTTCATTTAAACCTTTGCCTCATCAAGAATTTATTTTGATGAATTTGCAATACTGGTGAGTCTGTTAATTTTTTCCCCCAAAAAACTGGCAGATTACTCCCAAATTTCATTATTTTCTTCATTAATTTTAAAATCAATCTTTAACATATATCAAATTTGCATAATGTGGATAGGTCAGAAAGCATCGCTACTAGGGTTCCAGTTCATACATGCCATGCATATTTCTAACAAAATGTGTTTAAACATGTCTCTGCAATGAGTGGATGGCTGCAGACAAGTTCTCTCACTAATACATTTGTCTTACTCTTGTTAGGATGTCTTAAAAAAGAGGGGGGACAGTTTTAAGGTAAGGACTAATATCCAATTTTTAACAAAACTCAAAACAGACATCTTCCCAAATCATTAGAGCTTTAAACCAAGTTCCTGGGAATGCTGCCCTATATAAAACAACAGTTTTTATATGAATCAAGCATTTTAAGGAAGGTCAAAAATGAGCCAAGAGAGGGAAGACCATCAACCTCAACAAATAAAGAAACAGTGACTCAAGTCCAGAAACAGATGAAACAAGACCGTAGAATTACCATTGAAGCTACTGAAGTTGGAATATCAAATGGGTTGGCATTTTCAATTTTAAGCAAATTTAAACATCTTAGCCTCAACAAGTTCAATGAATGCCAAAAGTATTGTTCAGATATCAGCTAGCTCAAATGGATGACCTTTCAAATAAGATCAAAGCTAATAAAGATGATTTTATGGAATTAATCATAACTAGGGCTGAGTCTTGGATTTACCAATACTATCCAAAAAGTACCACCATTCATCTGTCAGTTTGTTGTACTGTGGTGGCTTGTGTGTTGCTATGATGCTGGAAGCTACCCCACCAGTATTTTAAATACCAGCAGGTACAGGTATAGTGGATAGGTTTCAACTAAACTTCCAGACTAAAACAGATTAGGAAAAAGGAGAGGCAGATTACTTCTGAAAGAAGATGGAAGGAATACACAGTATCACTGTACCAAAAAGAAATGAACAATGTTAAACCATTTCAAGAGATAGCATAAGAAGCTAATGAAGGAAGAAGAAGAAAGAAGAGAGGGGAAAAAAGAGTAATCTGATACAATTTGATAAACTTGATTTACACCTATGGATGCAGTAGCTCAAAAGATGGAACAAATCTTTACAGCGAGGATCATTCCCACCCCCTCGATACACAGGGTAGACAAGGATAGGCAACTTGGACATTGGCCACCCAAATGGGGGGCTACAAAGGCAAGAAATGACTGTCTTACAAGCTTTCAAGAGGGAGCCAAGATCCAGAGGGCGCGGAGGAAGGTAGAATCTCCACTGAGTAATATCCAATCTGTCTGGGCAGGGTTATGAAAGGAGATGGGGATAGCACGCAAGTGGCATAATAGTGAATAATTGCTATTAGGATTGACTGTGAGGGTTGGAAATATAAAGGTAGACATTTTGTAGTAAAAGGAAGGGAATGGTTGGCTTTGCAGTCCAGGAGCAGAGGTCCCTGGGAACCATCAAGGGAGAAGAGCGGCGTGTGGGACCCTACCCAGAGAAACAGAGATAGAGGCAGAGAGGATGACAGCAGCTGGGGACTTTAGACCCAGAGAGGAAGAGGGGCTGTGTGTTGACCACCGGGCGGCAGGCTTGTAGGGTATACCCTTTGGTTGGTTGATGATGAATGGAGGGGATTGTAACCATGGCAATAAAACTATATACGACAGGATGAGTATAAAGCTAATGTTCTCCCATGTAAACTATCACATAATTCACAATAAAACTTTTTTTTTTTTTTAAAGAAACTAATGAAGGAAGGAGTCCTGGTGTGGTGCCATGGGTTAATGGACCAGACTGCAAAGCTATTTGAACTGCAAAATCAGTGGTTCAAGCTCACCAGCAGCTCCTCAGAAACCCTCTACAGGGTCGCTATGGGTCAGAACCAACTGGACGGCACTTAACAACAACAACAATGAAGGAAGCAATACAAGTTGCACTCAAGGCATGGGTAAAGGACAAGGGCTCCAGAAATTGATGGAATATAAATTGAAATCTTTCAGCAAACTGATGTAGTACTGGAGGCACTCTCTCATCTATGCCATAAAATTTGGAAGACAGCTATCTGGACAACTGATTGGGAGAAATCCATATTTGTATCCATTCCAAAGAGAGGTGACCCAACAGAATGCAAAGGTCATTGGACAATATCATCAATATCATATATAAGTAAAATTTTATTAAAGATAATTTTAAAATGGCTGTAACAGTACACTGACAGAGAACTGCCAGAGGATCAAGACAGATTCAGAAAAGGATGTGGAATGATGGATATCAATGCTGACATCAGATGGATTTGGCTGAAAGCAGACAATATCAGAATACTATGCCTTATTGACTATGCAATGGCTTTCAACTGTGTGGATCATGACAAGTTATGGACAACATGGCAGAGAGCGAGTATTCTGGAACACTTAACTGTGCTCATGAGGAACCTGTACATAGACCAAAAGGCAGCCATTAGAACACAAGAGGACACTACATGGTTTAAAATCAGGAAAGGTGGGTGCCAAGGTTGTATGCTGAGCAAATAATCTGAGAAGCACAATTATATGAAGAAGAGTGAAGCATCAGGATTGGAGGAAGACTAACAACCTGCCATGTGCAGATGATACAACCTTGCTTGCTGAAAGCAATGAGGACTTTAAATATTTGCTGAAGAAGATCAAAGACCACAGACTTCAGTATGGATTGTACCTCAATGTAAGGAAAACAAAAATCTTCACCACTGGGCCAATAAATAACATCATGATAAATTGAGAAAAGATTGAAGTTGTCAAAGATTTCATTTTCCTTTAATCCACTATCAACACTCATGGAAGCAGCAGTCAAAAACTCAAATGACATGTTGCATTAGGCAAATCTACTGCACAAGAACTCTTTAAAGTATTCAAGAACAAAGATGTTAGTTTGAGGGCTAAAGCACACCTGACCCAAGTCAGGGTATTTTCAATAGCTTCATATGCATATGAAAGTTGGACAGTGAATAAGGAAGATTATAGAAGAATTGATTCATTTGAATCATGGTATTGGAGAAGAATATTTAAACTATCATGGACTGCTAGAAGAACAAAAATCTTGATGTTGCACAAAAAGACACTCCGTGAGACTAAATTACCTTGGCAAAGCAAAATTTACTTCTGCAGAAGAATATGTGTGCAGCTATACAGGAACAGGCCAACGAGCACAGCTAGCAGGCAGTCCACTTGGGTTTTTATCCCTGGCACAAGTCTTAAGACTATATCTCACCCCATTGACTAGGGCTTCGACCACACAGTCTTTTCCTTTACCCGGTTGGCTAATTCAGATTTCTAAGGTGCACAGTCTTCTTACTCCAGCAAGTAGTAGAAAAATAAAAGAAAGGTCATACAGTCCCTCCTCACATCAGGAAGTAGTAAAAAGTAAAAAAGAAAGATCACAAAGTCCTTATTCACTTCAGGAAGAAAAAAAGAAAAAGGTCACCTGGTTACAATAAACAGGATTATAATAATTTTGAAGAAAAGACATTCTTTCCCACAACAACAATAACAGATGCACAGGACCAGGGTTAGAGAGAGACAGGACTCTACTGCAATACGGTTAGAGATGCAGGTGACAGGGAGGATAGATACAAGAAGAGGGATGTTAACAGAAGAATGATGAAGATAGGTGAAGAGAGGTATGCAAATGCTAAGGAGAATAGAGGTAAATATATGCAACCTTGGAATAACAGTGTTCTGCAAGTAGATACATAAATAGACACATAGGCCTAATGAGTGTGGGAATATACTCACAAATTTATAAGGGTTTTAAAGAAGATATCTGTACATGGATATTTACCTTTGCAGCAAACACACCTATAAATGAGGTGGGGCATTCATTGTTGTTGTTGTTAAGTGCTGTACACTCGTTTCTGACTCATTAGAAGCCTGTAGGGCCTTCAAGGTGTGGCTGGTGGGTTTGAACCGCCACCTTGCAGTCCAAACCAAATTTGCATGCAGCCCAGTGTTTATCAGCACCACACTAGTACTCTCCCAAGAGAGAGTACTGTTGTTAAGTGCCATCGAGTTGATTCTGACTTATAGCAACCCTGTATAGGGTTTCTGAGGAGCAGCTGGGATTTGAATTACTGACCTTGTGGTACGCAGTCCAGTGCTGATCCTACAAAAGTCCATGGTAGAACATTGTTGTTGTTGCTAAATGCCATCAAGTTGATTCAGACCCATAGTGACCCAGTAGAGGGTTTCCAAGGAGCAGCTGGTGAACTTGAACCACCGACCTTGTAGTTCAAACGAGTTTGCAATCTGACGCATTAACCCACAGTGCCACAAGACTCCATGGTGGAGCATACAGCAAGCATTTAGTTGTTGTTAGGTGCCATCGAGTCGGCACTGACTCACAATGACCTTGTGCACAGCAGAATGAAACACTGTCTGATTCTGGGCCAACTTCACTATTGTTGCCACACTTGAGCCCATTGATGCTGCCACTTTGTCAATCCATCTCGCTGGGGGTCTTCCTCTTTTTCTCTGACCCTCCATCTTACCAAACATAATATCCTTCTCCAGCGACTGCTCCCTCCTGACAATATGTCCAAAGTATGAGAGACGAAGTTTGGCCATTCTGGCCTCCAAGGAGCACTCTGGCTGCACTTCTTCCAACACAGATCTGTTGGTTCTTTTGACAGTCCATGGCACTTTCAATATTCTCCTCCAACACCATAATTCAAAAGCATCAATCCTTCTACAGTCTTCCTTATTCACTGTCCAGCTTTTGCATGCATATGAGGTTATTGAAAATATCGTGACTTGGGTCAGGCTCACCTTAGCCTTCAGGCTGACATCTTTGCTCTTCTACACTTTTAAAAGGTCCCATTCACCTGTCAGCTTGTCATACTGTGGTGGCTTGTGAGTTCCTGTGATTCTGGAAGCTATGCCATGGGTATTTTAACTACCAGCAGGGTCACCCATGGTGGACAGGTTTCAGATGAGCTTCCAGACAAAGACAGACTAGGAAGAAGGAGTGGTGAACTACTTCCGAATATTTAGTCACTGAAAACATTATGAATAGCAGAGAAACACTGTCAGATATAGTGCCTGAAAATGAGCCCCTCTGGTTGGAAGACATTCAAAATGCGACTAGGGAAGAGCTGCCTCCTCAGAGTAGAGTTGACCGTGATGACACAAATGGAATAAAGCCTGCAGGACCTTTATTTGCTGATGGGGCACAACTCAAAATGAAGAGAAACAGCTGTAAACATCCATTAATAATCAGAACATGGAATGTACAAAGTATGGATCTAGGATAATTAGAAAAACAGCAGGCATACAGCAGGCAAAATGATGAAAATGTCTTAAATAACTATCAAACAAAATCTCAGAGTAATGAGTTGCTGAGCCTGGGGGCTCAGGACCATAATCTCAGGGGATAGCATGGTCATTTGGCATAACATGGTCCACAGAGACAATGTTCTATTCTGGTAAGGAACATCTGGGATCTTAAAAACTCATGAACAGTCATCTGATGTACAGTTATTGGTCTCTCCATGTGCGGAAGATGCTTGGAATCAAAACTTCCCACCAGTCAGCATTCCAGCTTCTCTTATTTCAAGGTCAATGGGTGTTAATAGAACATATCCAAACTTCATTGCTGCATTTTCCCCCATTCCATTCACACATAAATCCAGACAGTCATCAGCAAGCAAACAACTCACTGGTTCCCTTTAACTTTCAGTCTTATAAGGGGATTTTCTCTGATTGGTTGACTTCCCTTGCCTTGATGCTTCTGAAACTCAAAATGCCAAGCTGTTTTTTCTGCTGGGTTGGTCTGCATTTCTTTTCAAATGCAAATGTCCCAACTCTGAAGGCTCTGAGTGGGGCTCAGGATTTCCCCTAAATCCCCATACTTCACAAAGGCTTAAACCAAGAAGCCTATTTCTTCCAAGCAAATTCTAATTCCGCTTTTAGCAAATCTAATCAAGTATAGGCTGAAAGTGGGTTTATAAACTCTCTGTAATGATAATTCCCAATATTCCTACCACACATGTATGTCTATTTTACAATAATAGGCAGGGGAAACCAATGTCCATAAGGCAGTCAAACACATAAACCTTTTAAAACACTTAAATTCAATCTTTACTCCTACCATGGACTAACCCCATTCAAATGCATATTCCCTTGGGCCTCTGACAGGATGGATTACAGTAGGCACAGGCTCCTGATCAGCTATCTTTTTTAACCACTGTGTCATGGACTCCAGTAAACTCCAGAAGCTGCTGTTCCCCACTCCTCTGAAATATTTTATTCCATGCCCCTTGGTTCTTTATCTTACAAAACCTTATAATTTCATAGGTCTGGAGCCATTGAAATGAATCCTGCTCACACCACCAATTGCTTAAACCAAGTGGGGACCATGTCTGACTGTCTCTGGCTCTGCAAGAGGGAAAGAGGACCAAAGACAGAATCAGCCGAAGGCCGATTCCAATATAATGGACGTCAGACTTGCCTCCACTCTATGTCATTGGTAGCATGGATCTACTGACCTAAACAAAACGGAGTTGATTTAGTCATTAAGTCTCAAATGAGGACCCTGCAAATAAGGAAATTTATAATTAGCTAAGATGGCCTTATGATTCTAGGAGAACAGGACAAGGAGAATAGGTTGTGTTTAAACCCATCCATATAGTTATCTCAAGAATTAAGCATCTGAGAACCTAAATGTAAAATGTTTAAGTTTATTGACTTACTGTTTCCTTTTCTCAAAGAATGCTATCTTGATGTTAAATTAAGGGTACATCCAAATGTAACTAGCTCTATGTAATATGCCTGATCTTCATAATGGACAGGACAGTGGTGAAAAATTATTCCCTCTGTCCTCCAAACTGCTGGCTTTCTGTTAATAAAGCTCAGATCGGACCTCTCCACGTCTCTGTGATCGACTACAGTAACAGACAGCAAACCCCTGTTTCAGTTTAACAACATTTCTGGCAACCATGCTCAGGGACCTTATGGACTTCGCAAGTAAACAGAATTACTAGCAAGGGACGTAGTCTCCTGTGTGGGTGATATTGCTTGTTCTAAGGCCCATTGGCCTACTTGACAGGTGAGCCCAGGAGCACAGTAACTGAACGCTCTTAGCAGTGCTGCCAAGAATCTTTTTATTGGGAGCCCTGTGACTGCCGTACTCATTGTCACCTTCACTTTTAAGATCCCCTTGCTTTATTCTGGGTGTACACATAGGGGCGCTGTAAGAGGGAAGTAATTTCCTCAAAGTGTCCCTTTGTTTCTGTTAAAATTAACCTCTGTATCTGAAAAATAGGAGCACAGGACTCAATCCCAAAGAAAAACCCTGTAGGGTGTAATTCTATCTGACTGGTTTCTGTATGGGTACAGAAACATCTAAGATATCTAAGGAAATGGTGTTTTACTGTACTACAGCTTGGCCAATGTACAATCTAGATTATGGGTAGAAAAAAATAACCTTTGAATGGATCCTTAAATTATTATACCATCTTAAAGCTTGAATTTCAACCACTGTACCAGATTCCTTATCTGTTTGTAAAATTAATTTGTTTTTGTTTTTGTCTTGTTTAAGAAACTGAAAACAACCTGGAACTCCAAGAGTATGTAGGTTATATCACATATATGTAATATAATGCATTTATGCTGCCAAAAATAAACATGAAAAGTGGTGCAGAGGAGAAATGAATACAGATAAGTTTTAAGTGAAAAAAGTGAAACATAAGAGTGCTCACCAGGCCTATATGTGAATGAATATACAAAGAAATGAATGGTTGCTTTTTTTGTGAAATATAGTTTTTGATTGTAGAATTGTCTTAGTATGACTCCTGGTGCCCCAGTGGCAACTAGTAGGGTAAAATACAGCCTGACCTAGTGAACCTGCCCTGCCATATTCAGCTGCTGAGGAAAGCAGTTTGGAAGTGATTTCTCTATCCCATACCCTTCAAGGGACCCATTTCAGTTGAGGAATACCTGGAACAGAGGTAGGGCAATCAATACCCCCTCCACAGATGCACATAGGATTGAATACAGAAGGGCAACCTGCTGAATGTTACTGGGCATATACACCTTTCTGTACCTTGGACTTACCAAACAGGAAAAATTCAAAGCCTTCCTATTGAGATGTTAAGTGACGTTGAATCAGTTCTGACTCTTGGTGACCCAGTGTGGAATTTCCAAGGGATGACTGGCGAACTTGAACTGCCAACCTTGCTGTTTGGAAAAAATTTGCCTTCCGACACATTAACCCCACGGGGCCACACCAGGATGACCCAGCCAAAATGACAAATTTAATAACCACTATTTTTGCTACCCATCATCCTAATTGGGCAGCTATTCAGGTTCTGCTAACCATGTTTCTGGCCAACGATGAAAGAAGGCTGGCTGGTCTGAGACAAGGCACAGGATGAAGCAACAGGACTCTGGCTCCAAGCTAGCTCCAATCAAAGCGGTCCTCTAACTGAGCCAAATTGGAATCTAAGTGACAGGACCTGCCATAGCTAGAACACTATAAAGGTGCGTTCTCAGAGACCTAAAGAAGGGAGTTCCTTAACAAAGGAGCTTGAACATGGTAAAAGCAGTTCAGCAGAAGCCAATTGAGGACCCCTCCAAATTCTTCGAATGAATCTAACAGGCTTACTGTAAGTACACAGACCTTGATCCTGAGAACTCAGCAAAAATTCGAATGGTTAACATGACTTTTCTCTCCCAAAACATCCATGATATTAAAAAGAATCTGCAGAAATTTGAAGGGGCAATTGACATGAATCCATCTCAGCTTGTTGACATCGCCTTTGAAGTATTTGACAGCTGAGAGCACAAGAAATCTCAAGCCATTTATTGTCTTCCTAAAAACCACTAGAGAAAGCCTGTGGGGCACTAGAAAGGACCCCCAAAATGATAGAGGGCCTTAAGCAAGGGCAAATGTGCTTATTGCAAAAACAACCTGGACACTGGAAATATGAATGCCCAAATATCAGGGGAGGATCTGGCAGGAAAAGCCACCCTCCAAACTCAACAGATGATTGAACAAGCTTCATTGTCTGCAGACTGACTGGGAAGAGGAAGGGGTGCGGATGGTGAGTCCAGCATGATTTGGTATCAACCTCTGCCATCCTTAATGCCCACTCCAGGAACCACAGCTAAAAATAACAATGGGGGACTGGATTTTTTGGTGGACACTGGGATCACTTATTTGGTGGTCACTACCGTACTGTCCCATTCAGTGACGACTGAACAGCATTTTACAATAAAAATCTTCACAGGATCACACTGTCACATCTCAGTGAGGCCTGAGGACTAGTTCTTCTTGAAACCCCTACACTGCTTCATTGGAGAAAAGAAAATACACATTGTTTCTAATATATGCCTGACTGCCCAGCCTCCTTACTGGGCCAGGACCTGCTTCCAAAGTTCCATGTTCAAATAACATTTTTCTTGAAACCAAAAGTCTGCAGATGGAGGTTCCTCATGAACGTGCCTGACAATTGCTGATTCAAACTCTGGAAACCAGCGACATGGGCCTGAAGAGATCAACAATCAGGTAAACCCCTCTTATGGGCTAACAGAACTCCTGGGAGAACCAAGAGGCATTCCCTGTTTAGGTCTGATTGAAGCTTGGAAGCTGACCATCCCATAGAAACCAATATCTTCTCAGGAAAGAGGTCTAGAAATTCACTCTGGGTCAACCCATAACCATCCCCAATAGGTCGTCTCCCTGTTGCAACAGAAGGGAAACCTATGGCTCTCGACCGGATGGATGAGGCGATTTTACTGGACAATCAGAATATTACCCAGAGAACTGTGTGGCAACTAAACCCAGCCAACCTCCTCCTCAACTGGCAGTTAGAGAGCTGAACCATGATTGTATCGAAATCATTGATCAAGTATTTTCCAGCTGACCTGACCTGTTTGACCAACCATTATACACGGTGAACTAGATGTTGTTTATGGATATAAGGAAGAAGTTACATGGAGAAAAGGACTCCGAGAGTGGGGTGTGTGATAATAACCTTAAAAGACCCAGTGGAGGCATTAGCCATCCCACCAGGGACCTCAGCTCAAAAGGCTGAACTGATTGCACTGACGAGGGCATTAGAAATGCTGACAGGAAAGACTGTGAATGTGTACCCAGGGGACTTGAGTAGGACTGAGACAAAAGGATTTGAGAGAGAGGTTAAAGGATGGAAACTGAGTATGGAATGGTTCTGGTTCTGAGAAGCTAAAGGATAGAAAGTGAATGGCAATAGAATGGTTCTGATCCTGGGAAAACTAGTTCCTCCTCTTCTTAAATGAGTCAATGAAATAACCCACTATGGGAAAGAGGCTCTGGCTAGATTCATTAGGCCCTGACTCCAGGGCAAGAAATTTAAAAAAAAAAAAAAAAATCATTCAGGATGTTAACTCGGTTTTATCTACCTCAAGAACAATCCCCAAACCAGGCTGTCCTGTACCAATATCAAGACACATGGGTAGAGGTTTCCCTACCCCCCAAACTGAGGGAGCTTCAGAAGTAGTGAAAAACCTCTTGAAGGAGATATCTCCAAGTGTGGACTTCTAAAAAGTGTCCAAAGTGACAACAGAGCCGTGAACACCTACAGATGAAATGTAAATTGCACTCAGCTTGGAAATCCCACTCCAGAAAAGTGAAGAAAATGAACCATACTCTAAAGAAACAAATGGCAAAACTCTGCCAGGAATTTATCTACATTGGGACCAGGTGTTGCCTTAGGCCTGTTCTGAATTCAGGTAGCCCCCAGAACTGGGCTTAAGGAACTGTGGTAGTGTAGTGGTTATGAGTCAGGCTGTTAACTTCCATGTCAGCCATTGGAAACTACCAGCTGTTCCATGAAAGAAAGATGAGGCTTTCTGCTCCTGTAAAGATTTACAACCTCGGAAACCCTATATAGGGTCGCTACGAGTCGGAACCAACTCCACTGTATATAACAACCATCACCACCACCACCAGAAACAGGCTTAAATTGAGCGCTTATGAAATTGTATTTGGTAAACCTTTCCAAGCAGCTTCCCTCAACATTTCACCTGACCCCAACCACGATTTGAAGTTGCAGTGGTATGCACAACACCTCCATCACGCACTTTCTATTATTCTTAAATTTGCTCTTCCCAGGTCTGCTTCCTTTCCTACAGGTAAACAGTACCTCTTCCAGCCTGGAGATTATGTCTTGCTCAAAATGTGGAAAAACAGACCTGACTCCCAGTTAGAGGAGAATCCTGGGAGATCCTGCTGAGCACCTCCACTGTTCTCAAAGTCATGGACCTCAAGACCTGAACTCACCACACATGTCAAGAAAATCATGGACAACAATGGGCAGTGAATTCTTCCTCCAATATCAAGCTGTGATTAAAACTGCATTAACACAGAGTAGACAGGGATGGACAACTTGAACATTTGCTGCCCAAAATGGGGGGTGTCTACAAAAGCAAGAAGTGACTGGCTTACAAGCTTTCAAGAGGGAACCTAGATCCAGAGGGCCTGGAGGAAGGTAGAATCTCCAGTGAGTAGTATTCAATCTGACTAGGCAGGGCTGATGCAATGAAATGCCCATGGGTCTCTTGTGATACAATAGTGAATAATTGTTATCAGGACTGATTGTGAGGGTCGGAAATGTAAAGGTAGACATTTTATAGCAAGGGGGGAAGTGATTAACTTTTCAGTCTAGGAGCGGAGGTCCCTAGGACCATCAAGGGAGAAGAGCAGAGAGCGGCACCCTACCCAGAGAAGCAGTGATGCCTGAAATGGAGCCAGAGATGATGTGGAGCGATGGAGCAGCTGGAGACTTTAGATCCAGAGAGGGCGAGCAACTGTGTGCTGAAGACCTGGGGGGTATGGGGGAAGGATTGCATGGAGGGGATTGTAATCATGGCAATGAGACGATATACGATAGAATGAATGTAAAACTAATGTTCTCCCATGTAAACTATCACATAATTCACAATAAAACATTTAAGAAAAATAAATAAAACTGCGTTAATCTTCTTTCTACTACTATGGGTTGGATACTCGGTTTAATCTCCTATCACCAGGATAAAAATGTTTAATATACTTGGGCAAGCATGTAATGAATGCGTCTGATTTCTGTTTGAAGAGGGATTGTATGTTGAATAATCCTTTACCTCCTGTCTTATTGGAGTTAGTACTTCTATAACCCAGCTCCAGCAAGGCAGTTTTCCTCTGTGGAATAAGGCCTTCTCCCACATCCCCACTAACTCTACTGAGGCAGGGTAGGAGGAGGAAGACACACCACCTTCCTACCCCAGAGACAGGATCTGACTGATAGAACTCATCGCTAGTGCTCTCCCCACTTGACTTCCGTATCAATCTACATCTGTTCAGTCCAGCTGAGCATGTGACCCTACCCCTTTTTGTAATGCCTGCTATGGTTGTGATCCTAAATGTGAAAATCAACAGACTTGCCTGTACAATGGTAAAGACCCTTAATGCCACCTCCCAGACAAAATCACTCATTTAGACTTTAATGAAAGTCAGTTTTCTTAGTAACCTAATCTAAAGTGGCTACCAATGTTAATAGTGAGGGTTGGGTTTGTATTGTCCTAGGAATTTTCATATGTTGGCTCACCTTGTTGTATTGCCATTTGTAAGACTTGTTGTTTTTCACAACCTACACTTAGTTCTGTGGATCCAAGGAACAATGCCCAGGAACAAAGTAACTATTTTCATTTGAAGCAAATTTTGCCAAAATTAAATCTAAAAATAAGAGTGGGGAATGATAGCTCGGATCCACCAACCTAAACAAAATGGAGTCAATTAAGTCTGAAGTTTATACATTAGCTAAGATGACCTTATGGTCCTAGAAGGAGAACAGGTCAAGGAGAATAGGATGTGCTAAAACCCACCCAGATAGTTATCTCAGGAATTAAGCAGCTGAGAACCTAAAGGTAAAATGTTTCAGGACGTTTATTGCTTTATTATTTCCTTTTCCCAAAGAATACTATCTTATGTTAAGATAGATTAAGTGTATATCCAAATGTAACTTACCCTATATAATGTGCCTGCTCTTCATAATGGACAGGACAGTCTTGAGAAATTATTCTCTCTGTCATCCATACTGCTGGCTTTCTATTGATAAAGCTTGGATTGGATCTTTTCACATCTCTGTGATTGACTATAGTGACAGGTGGAAAACCCTCCTTTAAGTTTGACAACATCATTGCCTTTAAAATTAGTCAGACTTGAGAATCAATTAAAAAACTCATTCTTGTCATTTTATTTCTCTAGAACCACACTCTCTTGGTTTCATCGCCATGGGGATAAGCACATACAAATTGCTGAATCTCTGGAAATCCTGGCCTAGTCGAGTTGGCACAGAAACCTAAACTTTATAGCAAATAATTTGAGAAACTGAATTATATGAAGAAAAGTGTGGCAGCAGGATTGGAGGGAGACTCATTAACAACCTGCAGATCATATAACCTTGCTTGCTGAAAGCTAAGAGGACTTAAAATACTGATGAAGATCAAAAACCACAAGTTTCAGTATGGTTTGCACCTCAATTTTAAGAAAACAAAAATCCTCACCACTGGACCAAGAAATAACATCATGATAAATAGAGAAAGCATTGAAGTTGTCAAAGACTTCATTTTGCTTGGATCCACTATCAACATTCATGGAAGCAGTCAAGAAACCAAACATATTGCACTAGGCAAATCTGCTGCCCAAGACCCCTTTAAAATTATTCAAGAGCAAAGATGTCACTTTGAGGACTAAAGTGCACCTGACCCAAGCCATGATATTTTCAATAGCCTCATATGCATGTGAAAGAAGGACAATGAATAGGGAAGACCGTAGAAAATGTGATGTCATTGAGTTATGGTGTTGGAGGAGAATATTCAAAGTACCATGAACTGCCAGAAGAACAAGCAGCTCTGTGTTGCAAGAAGTACAGCCAGAGCGCTCCTTAGAAGCCAGGATGGTAAGACTCATTTCTCATACTTAGGGCATATTATCAGGAGGGACCCATCCCTAGAGAAGGATATCATGCTTGGTAAAGTGAAGGGTCAACAAAAAAAAAGAAGACCCCCAACCAGATGGATTGACATAGTGGCAGCAGCAAAGGGCTCAAGAGTAGTGACGATTGTGAGGATGATGGAGGATCAGGCCATGTTTTGTTCTGTTGTGCACAGAGTCGCTATGAGTCAGAACCAACTCCACAGCACCTAACACAAACAGGGGCAGGTCGTGTCCTCAAGGTCAAGTTGTGAGAATATTTTAAGAAGAAAAGAATGATCTTCTATGTCAAATGATTTGAGGGTCAAGTATAGGTGAAGGCTGAGTCCATCATTGATTGTAGTTACATAGATGCCTTGATGGTGGCAAAACCCTGAATGAATAAGTTTCAGAGTAAATGGGAGTAGGAAAGTGTGATAATATGAGTATAACCAAAATACACAACAAAACAGTTGCGGTGTTTCTTTAGATTCACCCATGTGTTTAACAATTTATTTGTATACCACTGCTTCTTTAAATACCCTTCTTCATTTTAGGTTAACTTTCCTTCACTATAAAGCACATTCTTCAGTAGATATTTCACTAAGATCTGATAGTGAGAGACTTCTACATTCCTGGAATGTCTGAAAATGTTTTTACTTCATATTCACTCTTTTTGTTGTTGTTCTTTTATTTTTTGAACTTTTTATTGTGAATTGTGTGAAGGTTTACAGAACAGAACATCAGCTTTACATTCAGCAAATCATAAACTTTGATTCATTACAATGATTGCAATCCCCTCCACTTACCGAGTTAACAGCATTTACCTCTATTCACTTAACTATTGCGTTTCTGTGTCTCCCACTACCTTCATCTTTCCTCTGCTAATCTCCCTCTTGTTGTATATGGCCTGCCCTATCACCTGGGTTAACATGTGTCTACCCTCTAACTCATGAATAATTTTCCTTCCCACCACCCACCATAACCATCACTGATAGTTTTATTAAGAAAACCTTTTCTTAACTTTATATTGCATTGGTCTCATATATTTGCTCCTTTGTGAGTCACTAATTTCACTTAGCATAATGTCCTCCAGATTCATCCAAATTGTGAGGTATTTCACAGATTAATCATATTCTTTAACATTGCATAATATTCCTTTGTGTGCGTGTACCAAAATTTGGGTAACCATTCTTCTGTTGATAGACACTTAGGCTGTCTCTATCTTTTTGATGTGTCTCTTGTAAACAGTATATTGAAGGATCCTATTTTCTTCTCCATGCTGCTTTGTCTCTTGACTGGTGCACTTAATCCATTTATATTCAATGTAATTATCAATAGGTAATGAACTCCTGGTGTGACGTTATAGGATCAGCATTGGATTATGAACCACAAAGTCGGCAGTTCAAAACCCACCAGCTGATCCTCGGAAACCCTATGCAGAGTGGCTGTGCATTGGAACCTACTCAATGGCACTTAATAAGAACAGGAACTGATTGCTGTCATTTTGCTGTGTGGTTTTTTGTGTGCATGGTGCTGATGGTTTCTTTGTTTCACATAATTTTCTGCACTGAGTTAATTTTGTTTGTGGGTTTTTCTTTTCATTTTCTTCATTTCTATTATTTTAATGTCTACTAAATCCTTCTTGTCTCCCTTTTTTTATTTTAATGTGAAGGTTATTCATTTTCTTTCATTTATTAATTTTACCTATCTAAAATTATCTGTTTTATCTTGAAATCTACTTGACTTCCTAGACATTTGGGAGTTCTGTATCTACACTATTCCCTCTTTTTGCTTTGTAGTTGACTTCATTATAAATTGATATCTCTGGTTCCCTATTTTCAGTCTTGTAGTTTTATTTGACTTTAAATACTTTTAAATCTGGACTTGCCGTGTGACACTCTACTGTGAACTGGACTCTCGTCAGCTCGAACCCACCAGTTGCTCCTTGGAAACCCTACACAGGATTGCTGTGAGTCAGAACAAACTTGACAGCACTTAACAACAACAATAAATTCTGGATTGAGTTCTGGGTAATTTTGCCATGTATGGTAATCTCAGGTTTTTGCTTGCTCTTGTTGGCCTGCTCATTTCTTGTAAAGTTGATCTGATCATTTGCTGCATATATGATTCTTGGTTGCATTTTTTTTTTCTTTCAGAGTTTTAGATATGTCATCCCATTGCCTTTTTGCCTGTGTGATTTCTGCTGAGAAATCAGAGCCCAGTCTTATTTGTTCTCCTTTGTAGTCATTTTTGTTGTTCTGGAGTTGCTCTCGGGGTTCTTTCCTAGTCTTTGCTTTTGGGAAGTTTGGTTATGATATGCCTTAGTGATTTTATTTTGGAATCTATCCTGTATGCTTATCTTCTTATCTTTCATGAAAAGAGAAAAAATGAAAACAGACAACAACCAGAAAGAATAGAATATAATAACTATAAAGATAGAAGAAGGTAAGGGATTTTACCAAAGCCAACCCTGCACTACAAAACATCCTAAAGGGAGTTCTGTGGACTGAGAACCAACAAGAAGAGACAACAACCAGAGATTAACATACGTGGCAGCACTTCCCCGAATAAAGTCAACAGAAAGAAGAGTTGTTAACAGAACAAAACTATAAGAACAAACTCAGAGAATCTGGGAAGTCA
>NW_006408676.1:6337708-6353882 GCF_000296735.1 Chrysochloris asiatica | reverse complement strand
ATCCAATCTGCCTAGGCGGATCTGATTAAATGAAATGCAGATGGGTCTCTTGTGATACAATAGTGAATAATTGTAATCAGGACTGATTGTGAAGGTTGGAAATGTAAAGGTAGACATTTTATAGCAAGGAAGGGAGGAAATAACTTTTCAGTCTAGGAGCGGAGGTCCCTAAGACCATCAAAGGACAAGAGCTGAGAGCGGGACCCTACCCAGAGAAGCAGTGATGCCTGAGATGGAGGCAGAGACAATGACGTGGAGCTATGGAGCAGCTGAGAACTTTAGATCCAGAGAAGGAGAGCGACTGTATGCTGAAGACTGGGCACAGGGGGGATAGTGTAGGGGGCAGGCTTGCAGGGTATACCCTTTGGTTGGTTGATGATGCATGGAGGGGCAATGATACAATGTACGATAGAATGAATGTAAAACTAATGTTCTCCCATGTAAATTATCATATAATTCACAATAAAACTCTAAAAAATAAATGAATAAAAAGGAAAGAAAAAAAAAAGAGAGGGTTGTGGGGAAGAGAAGAGTAAATAAGAAACAGAAGAGAAGAAGGCAAAACAAAAGGGAATCAAAGAGAAGAAGGACGAGAAAGAATAAATAAAAATAATGAAATAACAAAAGGAATAAAAACAAAAGAGTGGTGCTGGTTTTGGACCAGAGTGGAGAAAACTCTGGGGACTCATGCAAACCAAGAAACTCACAAGGTGTGTGTGAATGGATGTGACAGCAGAGTTCCTGGCTCGAGATTGAATTCCTATTGGTCTCCATGTTAACGTATGTTCAGGGCACTCAGTGCAGTAGTAGGTTGTGGAAGCCTTTGATGGAGATATTTTCAGTGTCTGTTTGGACCAAAGGGAAGCTAGGGGCAGGATGATGGTTAAATGTTAGTCTGGTGGCTCTTCAGGTTCTATAGGTCTAGAACCAATCCCACCTGAGTCCAGGCATCAAAGCCATGTAGCCATTCCCTACCTCACATTGGCATAACTCCCAACCACATGGCTCTAGACTCTAGAAAGCAGGGTCTGCACTGCTGGAAGATGAAGGTGGGAGCTGGCGACACCTCTGATCACCAGGGGAGTGTGGGGAAAAAGAAAGATTCACATCTTTCCTGTCACCTGTGTGAATCTGCTAGGCCATCTGTTGCCAAAGCTGCTAACAGGATGGTCATGTTGTGTCTGGCCAGCTGTTCATGAGTCCGTCTCCCTCTCTTGCCTTCCCTGATCAGCTTCTCTTCACAGAAAGCACTCAATCCACTTCTCTAACCTTTCCTCTGAAGTTCATGTTCCAGAATTTTCATCTGTGTCTGTTTCTTTTGGTCTCTCGTATCTTTGTTGTAGAGAGTCTATGTAGTACTCCTGCCTAGTCTGCCAGCTTGCCAAAAGTCACTTCATATTCACTCTTGAATGGTAGATTTTCTGTGTGTTGCATTCAAAGTTAATTGGGTTTCTGTCTCAAAAGTTACATTACCATCTGTAATCTATGGTTTCAGATGACAAATCAAAATTAATCTTCATTCCTATGTAGATAACTAGACTTTTCTCTTTGATATAAAGATTAAAGTTTATCTTCATGCTCCATGATTGGCAATTTCACAACTTCACAGCAGAGTGTTTTCTTTTTGTTGCTTGTTAAGTGCTGTCGAGTCATTTCATAGTAACCCTGTATAGGGTTTTAGAGGAGGGGCTTGTGGATTTGAACCACTGATCTTGCAGTTAGCAGTCCAATGCTTTATCCTACAGGGCCATTCTGCCATGTATGGTCATTCTATTTGGAGAATCATATCTTCTTTCAGTAATAAAAATTTCTATGCAGTTGTAGCTTAGGGGATACTGAATGGTTTAAAATCAGGAAAGGTATGCAGAATACATATGATCATTCTTACATCATACGTACTCAATCTATATGCTGAAGAAATAATCCGATAAACTGGATTATATGGAGGAGAACACAGCATCAGGATTAGCAAGAGACTCATTAACCATCTGCAATATACAGATGATACAACTAGTCCCTGGAGAAGGACATGTGTGGGAAAGTGAATGGTTAGCCAAAAAGAGGAAGACCCCCAATGAGATGGATTGGCACACTGCAATGGCAATGGGCTCAAGCATAGCAACAATTGTGAGGTTGGTGCAGGACTGGACAGTGTTTCTTATCACAATGCATACATTTTTTTTTCTTTCAGAGTTTTTTATATGTCTCCCCATTGCTTTCTTGCCTTATGGTTTCTGCTGAGAAACAAGAGCTTAGTCTTATTGGTGTTCCTTTGTAGGTGATATTTTGTTTTTTCTCAATCTGCTTTCAGGATTCGATCCTTGTCTTTGATCTCAGAGAGTTTGATGATAATATTTCTTGATTTTTTTTGTTTTTTGTTTTTTGTTTTGGGTGTCTATCCTGTTAGGGGTTTGTTCAGCTTCTTAAATGCTTATCTTCTTATTTTTCATGATATTAGGGAAATTTTTTTCCAGTATGTCTTCCACTGTCTTTTCTGTGCTTTTCTTTGTCTCTTCTTGTTCTGGAATTCCGATTGTTGTTGTTGTTGTAGTTAGTGCCATCAACTCCATTCCAACACATAGCAACCCTAATAGGGTTTCCAAGGAGCAACTGGTGAGTTTGAACTGCTGACCTTGTGGTTCAAACCAACCTTGCAGTACAGTACTTTATACCACAGCACCACACCAGGAATTCCTAATACCCATAGGTTATTCTTCTTCATGTTGTCTCACATAAATCTTAGGCTTTCTTCAGATTTTTTCACCCTTTTATGTAATTGTTCTTCCAGTTTACTTATTATATTGAGAGATGTATCTTCCAGCTCACTAATTCTGGCTTCCATTGACTCAGATCTTCTCTTTTGCCCTTTCAGTGTATTGTCCTTTTCTAATATCTTAGCTTTAAAAAAAAAAAAAATCAAATGGAAGGAACATAGAGTCCTGTACCAAAAATAAATGGTCGATGTTCAACCCTTTCAATAGGTAGCATATGATCAAAAGCCAATGATCCTGAAGGAAGAAATCCGAGGTACACTGAAGGCATTGACAAAGAACAAGGCTCTGGGAATTGATGGAAAACAAATTCAAATCTTTCAGCAAACTGATGCAACACTGGAGGTATTCACTTGTCTATGCCAAGAAATTTGGAATGCAGCTACCTGGCCAACTGATTGGAAGAGATCCATATTTGTGCCCATTTCAAAGACATTGATGAAATAGAATGTAGAAATCATTGACCAATATCATTAATGTCACATGCAAGTAAAATTTTGCTAAAGACAATTAAAACATGGCTGCAACTGTACATTGACAGGGAACTGCAAGAGATTCAAGCTGGATTCAGAGGAAGGTTTGGAATGAGGGATATCATTGCTGACATCAGTTAGCTGAAAGCAGGGAATACCAGAAAGATGTTTACCTTTATGCTTTATGGACTATACAAAAGACTTTCAACTGTGTGGATCATGACAAGCTATCAATAACACTGTGAAGAATTGATATTCCAGAGCACTTCATTGTGCTCATGAGGAACCTGTGCATAGAACAAAAAGCAGCCATTAGAACAGAACAAGGGGACACTGAATGGTTTAAAATCATGAAAGATGTGCACCAGGGTTGTGTTCTCTCACCATACTTATTCAATCTGTACACTGAGCAAATAATCAGAGAAGCTGGATTATATGAAGAAGAACATGGCATCAGGACTGGAGGAAGACTCATTAACAGCCTGCCACATGCAGATGACACAATCTTGTTTGTTGAAAACAAAGAGGACTTGAAATACTTACTGATGAATATCAAAGACCACAACCTTCGATATGGGTTGCACCACAATGTAAAGAAAATGAAAATCCTCACCACTGGACCAATAGACAACACCATGATAAGTGGAGAAAAGATTGGATTTGCCAAAGACTTCATTTTGCTTGGATCCACAATCAACATTCATGGAAGCAGCAGTCAAGAAATTAAACAATGCATTCCATTAGGCTAATCTGCTGTACAAGACCTCTTTAAAGTGTTCAAGAGCAAAGGTGTCAGTTTTAGAACTAAATTGTGCTTGGCCCAAGCCAATATATTTTCAATAGCCTTATATGCATGTTGAACAATGGGTAAGGAAGACTGTAGAAGAATTGATGCATTTGAGTTATAGTGTTGGAGAAGAATATTGAAGTACTGTGGACTGCCAGAAGAACAAACAAATCTGTATTGGAACAAGCACAACCAGAATGCTCCTTAGAAATCAGCATGGTGAGACTCATCTTTCATACTTCAGGTATATTATCAGGAGGGACCAGTCTCTGGAGAAGGACATCATGCTAGGTTAAGTGGAGGGTCAGTTAAAAAGAGGAAAACCCTCAATGTGATGGATTGTCAGTGTGGCAATAGCAATGGACTCAAACATAACGTTTGTGAGACTGGCACAAGTCTAGGCAGTGTTTCGCTCTGTTGTGCATAAGTGCTATGAATTGGAACAGATTCAACAGCACCTAACACCAACACCAATAACTTGAGATCAGGATCAACAGTATACAACTCAGGAACAAGCTCAGGAAGCACATAGGCTAAGCCTCGCTTCTTCTATGCAAGAAAGTTCTCTTAGCTCCTCTCCGCCATGTAGGTCCCCTCTCAATCCTCTGAGGACAGTCTCCTCTTAGCCCCTTAAGGACAGGCCTTTACTTGACCCACTCAAGACAGGCTTCTCTTGGCCCTGTCATCTGTCACCACCAGCTTTGGTGCAAGACCACTGGGGTCATTCTCAGCCTGTCACTGTCTTCATGTTAAACAAGCCTTGACTCTGTTAGGAGGTTCCTTGCCTCCTTCCTCTTTGCGTTTTCTCTCTTAATCCTTTGTTTGTTGTCCTGGTTGCTTCTTGGTTCCTATCTTCCTGCTTCTTTCGTCTCAGAAAGCTCTATGGGGTTGGCTGTTTATATACACAAACTCCTTGTCAATTTGAAAGCTTGTCCTTCCCACCAGGGTCAAGAATTAACCAATTCCCTCTCCAAAGGCCACAAATATTTTCTTGGCATAGTAAAACTACTGACTATTCATTTGCATTGTCTACTGAGCAGTCCCTGCAAAGTGCATACCAATCACAGTGCTGGCTGCAGCACAGAACCAGATCAAAAGGGGCAAACCACAGATGTTTACAGTTTATCAGGAAATGTCAATTAATCTGGACAAAAGTAACATACCCTCTGGGTTAGAAAACTAGGGCAAAGATAATTTCACAGAACTTGAGAGAAAATCTCTCAATTTGTTTTTCCAAAGGACCAAAGCAGAAGGCCACATAGAAGAATTTATTTCACCACATCAATACATTCAGCACTTCTGCCTTTGAGCTCATGTTTCCCTACAAACTGTTTTCTGAGGAAATTCGTGTTGTCTGGAATTATGGTGACTTCCCAAAGAGGCAGTTTCACAGCTGCCTTAACCTTATATGATGTACCATTTTAGCATAGTTTTTGCCTGAGTTTCTATCCTAAAGGTTTCATTATTCCATAGAGAGAACATATTTAGTGTCTGGGTTTTGTCCCAGCTCCATAGTTTATGTACGAAGCCAAGTCTAACTCCTAGCCCACAACCCATCCTGAACTTTACCATCTTCTCTATTATACCCAGGGCAGAAATCCAACTCATATTAGATATTCGAAGGTTTGAATTTTTCAATGCCTCGCTCTTGCTTTTGTTTTGTATTAGTGTTATACTAGTATTATTAATAATTTGTATTTTTAGTATTAATGCCATCATATTAGTATTTACACTACCATTATTTGTATTAGTGTTATTAATTACTATCATTTTATATTAGCATGATGAGTTCATGGTGGGATGAAGACATGATTTCAAATTCTAGAATATAGAAAAGTATTTATGAATTCTGACTTGCCGATATCTCAATTGTCTAATTGGAGAAGATTCAAACTTTCCAAAAATAAAGCATTCTACAAGAAAGGATGCCATAGAACACTATGTGGTTCAACTGTAAAATATATGTATATTAATGTAAATACTGAATATTGATTCAACTCCAAATCATGATATAACTATATCATGTAGTAGAGAGAGAAAGATTATGTGGGTGTGTGGAGTGGATACAGGAACAATTGATTCTAACTTTGGATGTAAATAAATGAATGTTGTTGTTGTTGTTGTTAAGTGCCATCGAGTCGGTTCCGACCCATAGCGACCCTGTACAGGGTTTCCGAGGGTGTAAATCCTTACGAGAGTAGAAAGCCTCATCTTTCTCCCGCGGAGCAGCTGGTAGTTTCGAACCGCTGACCTTAAGGTTTGCAGCCCGATTCGTAACCACTACGCTACCAGAGCTCCTTAAATAAATGAATAAGTTACCTAAAATTAAAAATTAATAAATAGACATTTAAACATGCTGTTTTTAAATCTGCAGCTACAAAAGTAACAGAAGAAAACTTTGAAAATTATTATCTCTCCAATACAGGAATCAAGAGAAGAGGAATGAGAAAGAGGGCTACAATGTTTCATTAAAAGCCTTATAAAATGATTAGGCTTGTAAAATTATTTGTGTATATAACTTTGATATCATAAAAATCAATCTTCTTAAAAATGGAAATAAATTGCCAAAGGCCAGCCAATATAAATTTAGTCACACAATCTCCCCTTGGTGCAACATTAACATGAAGAACAATTCCTACTTTGTTTTTTCCCTAAGGGTAAATTGACTAGGAGATAAAAGTAGCTACCAGATCAAAAAAGATTGAATGCACCCACACTGTAGGGAATAGCCTGTAGGCATATGTGGGGACTTGTGGCGTGTAAGGAGATAGTGTTCTTTGGGGACCAGGCTTATTAGTTAAATCCTATAAACACAGTACTTTATGTAACCTGATACCTAAAGATTGACCTACAATTGAGCTTGCAGTCAGGTTCAGATGTCAGGGAGCTCATTAAAAAATCAATGGCACTGGATGGAAGTGACTGTGGGTGGGTTTACTTATTCCATAGACATAGATAAACAACATACAAAACCATCTCAAAGCAACCCATATCAGTTATTATGTGGGAAAAGACCCAGGCTATTTGAACCACAAGGTCAATGGTTCAAACCCACCACCCACTCCTCAGAAACTTTATACAGGGTTGCTATAAGTCGGAACTGACTCCAAGACACTTAACAACAACAAATCTCCAAGACTGAGATGATAACAAATGGATTTTGCTTACTTGAGGAGACAGAATTCTGTTCCACAGCAAAAAAAAAAAGAGGTTGTGAGAGCTTGTGACAGGGGAAAGCTTTTCCCCGTTGGAATCATTAACTCCAATGGAGAGACGAGCCAAGCACGAGGAGATAAATTGGAGGTAAGATAGTGAGAGTGTGGAACGGTCTCCATATTGGAAATTTGCTCTTAGAACCATGAAGAGTTCTCCTAGCAATGCAGCCTATTTGTGAAGGACCTCAGAAAATGTTTCCTCTCTGATGAGGCAGCACTTCCATCCCCTGCTGAGAAATGCTGGTCTACCAAAAGGTAGATCTTGAGATCCTGGGACCTTGGGAAATCTGATTCAAACCTGAAGAGACACTCCTTAGTGAATGGGCAGTGAGTATGGTAAGTGCTCTGACAGCAAGAACCATCTTTTAAGTATTTCTATGTCTCTTGCCCAGGCCATCTCCCCACACCTTACACCCAGCACACACACAACAGACAAGTAATAAGTGCAACTGAAAGCATAAATTTTAGTCTTTCAAACTGATACTTGTTTCTATTTGACAAGAACTATTGTATTCTTGGATTGTTTTAGTCTCAAATAATCCAAGAAACTGAGTTATATGAAGAAAAACATGGCATCAGGATTGGAGGAAGATTCATTAATAACCTGTGTTATGCAGATGATGCAACCTTGCTTGCTGAAAGTGAAAAGGATTTAAAACATTTATTGATGAAGATCAAAGACCATAGTCTTTGGTATGGATTGCATCTCAATGTAAAGAAAACAAAAATCCTCACCACTGAACCAGTAAACAACATTCTTTTCAACAGAGAAAAGATTGAAGTTGTCAAAGACTTCATTTTTCTTGCAGCAACCATCAACAGTCATGGAAGCAGCAGCCAAGAAACCAAACAACGTAATGCATTACGCAAATCTGCTGCACAAGACCTTTTTAAAGTGTTAAAGATCAAATGTGCACCTGACACAAGCCACGGTATTTTCAATAATCTAACATGAATGCGAAAGTTGGACAGTAGATAATGAAGATCTTAGAAGAATTGCTGCATTTGACCTATGGTACTGGAGGAGAATATTGATAGTTCCATGGGCTGCCAAAAGTACAAACAGATCTGTGTTGGAAGAAGTGCAGCCAGAGTGCTCCTTGGAGGCCAGGATGACCAGACTTCCTCTCTCATAGTATGAACATATTGTCAGGCGGGACCAGTCACTAGAGAGGAATATCCTGTTTGGTAAGGTGGAGGGTCAGAGAAAAAGAGGAAGACCCCCAACGAGATGGATTGGCAAAATGGAAGCATCAATGGACTCAAGCGTGGCAACAATTGTGAGGTTGGCCCAGGACCAGGTAGTGTTTTGTTCTGTTGTGCATAGGGTCGCTATGATTCAATACTGACTTGATAGCATCTAAGAACAACAACACAACAACAACATTGTATTCTCAGCCAACTACCTGCCTTCAAACTGAGAAAATATGTGCAGAGAATGAAACATTTTTTAGATCATGGGCGTCTCTACAAAACTCATCTTTTAAGAAAAACTATAAACTGAGTTCTATTAATTTGTCAATTTTCGAAATTTGGCATATTCTTAATAAGAAGGAGGCCTGCTTTTAGAACTACATCTACCAGGAGACTTTTAAAAATTGGTGTTTCTAGGAACTAGTTAAATGCTTAGCTAAATCTAATGGAAAATAAACATGGGTAATACAAAGACTACAGTTTTAAAAAATTAAAGTAAAAAGTAAGTTGTAGAACCCATTTAGTGGCTTAATTAGTATTTTTTGTAAGGTGGTCTTGCTCCTACATCATGTATGCTAAGAAATTAGAGCTTAGCCTTATTAGTTCTCTTTTGAAGGTAACTTTTCATTTTTCCTGAGCAGCTCTCAGGATTGTTTCCTTAGTTTTCGTTTTGAAACATGTGATTATAATATATCTTGGTGTTTTTCTTTTGGGTTTGTTCAATTTCCTGAATTACTATCTTCTTGCCTTTCAGTGTGAGCACAGTTGTCTGCTCACTGTTTGTGTAGTTCAGGGTGGTTCTTGCACCTCCAGAAGTTGGGGCACTATCTCCAACATCCAACCCCAGGCAATGCAGAGGGTGGTATTCAGGAGGGTGCCACTGACTGTTGGGTTGTTAAGGGCAGGGGTTGGGCACAACTCTGGCTACCAGAAGGGTGTGTAAACAAGGAAGAACTGCACTCCCTTGCTGCTAACCTTTAGCCGCATTCTGTGCCTGTAGGTCACTGTATCAACAGCCTCTCACAAAAGTTCAAGATGGCCGCACTGCTGCACTGCTCAAAGATGGCCACACTGCTCAAGATGGCTGAACATCCCACAGTCTGTTCATTTTCCTTCTCTATCGTGACTCCTGTTCAGCTTCCTCTTCTGGTTGGCACTCAGTTCACCTCTCTGTCCTGCCCTCAGATGCTCAGGGTTCCAGGACATCATCTGTATTTGTTTCACTCAGTCTCCGTGTCTTTGTTGCAGAGAGTTGGCTTAGTGCATCTGCCTACTCTGCCATCTTGTCCAAAAGACTTTGTCATCTACTTTCTCATTTTTTTAAATATCTAGATTATTCACAGTCTAACCACAATTCTACCATTCACCTGTCAGTTTGTAATAGTGTGGTGACTCGCATGTGGCTATGATGGTGGAAGTTGAGTTATTGGTATTTCAAATACCAGCAAAGTCACCCATGGTGGATCAGTTCCAGTGGAATTCTCGTGGTGGTGTGCCGTGGACACGATTACGACTCATAGCAACCCTGCATAGTGTTTCCAAGGCTGTAAATCTTTACTGGAGCAGAAAGCCACAACTTTCTCCCACAGAACTTCTAGATAACAACAGACTAGGAAGAAAGGCGTGGTGATCTACTTCCAAATATGAGTCAGTGAAACCTTGTGGATTACAACAGCATTTTGTCCAATATGGTGCTGGAAGATGAGCCCCCAGATTCGAAGGCACTCAGGAGACATAGTGATTGCAACAATGGACTGGAGCATAGCAATGACCATGAAGGTGATGCAGGGCCTAGAAACATTTTGTTGTTATATCTAGCAACAACCACCACAATTCAGGAACAAAGTTTCCTAAATACTTATTTTAGCTTACTATTCAGTTGTTGTTGTTGTTGTTGTTAAATGTTGTTGAGTCGGTTCCAACCCACAGTGACTGTGCAGAGGGTTTCCAAGGTGTAGTTGGTGAGCTTGAACCACCGCCCTTGCTGTTCAAACCAACATTGCAGTCCAGTGCATTAACCCACAGCACTATACCAAGACTCCTAATACTCAGTGGAGCACTACAAAGTAAATGAGGCAAATGTGAGAAAAGTGCCTTTGTAGAAATGACTCAATAAGGAAGAAAGGAAAGGGAAGAGAAGACAGAGCAAGCATGTCTGTCTTTACTCTTTCCTTAGAAAAGTAATATTAAACTACAGGAAAATTAAGACTAATTTTACAGCAAGATCTTAAAACACTGATCAAGTCATCTCACTCTTGCCCCAACTAACCCTCATTTGATTGTTTCTCAGAGCATTGAGAATAAAAACCCAGACTCCTCTCTTAATCCTATAGGCTCAGAGGCCTCCTCAGCAGGAGCAAACCAAGAGCAGATCTGAGCCCAGGTTGTTTAAAAACAAATTTTTTTTTTTTTTCCCTAACTGATTCGTTTTGATAGGCAACATAGCTGAGTTTGGGCTGCCTTCTGGATCACCGCTATAAACCAAACCCACTGCCATCAAGTTGCTACTGACTCATGGTGATTCTGTAGGACAGAGTACCAAACTGCTCTGTAGAGTTTTCAAGACTGTAAATCTGTATGTGAGCAAAAAGCCTCATCTTTCTCCTGAGGAGTGGCTGGTAAATTTGAACTGCTGACTTTGCAGTTAGCAGCCCACTGTCTAACACACAATGCCACCCGGGCTTCTCCTGGGTCACCAGACCCCCAAAATTTGATAGACTTTGTCCCTCTCATTTGATTTTTTACCCCTACTTGCCTCACCCGTGACTTTTTCTCAATATTTCCTTCCAACCATCAGTTCTGTTTTTAATTCTTCACACCCATTCATATCTTTCTTGACTTAGAGCCTTTATATATGCTATTCCCATGATCTGGAATGCACTCATTTCCACATATCACATTTCTAGTCTTCTATCCATCAAGGGTTTCATCTCAAAACATTGCTGTTTCTAAACCAGTTTTCCCATTTTCTTTTTCCTTGTTTTGGATTCCTGGTGTGGTGCTGTAGGATAAGCACTGGACTGCAGAACCACAGATCGGTGGTTCAAACCCACCAAGTAAATCCCAGTATGTTGGTACAGCACATTACAGCTCACAGACAGTATTTGTTGACTGAATACGTATGTAGGAACATGCTTAGTGGAGATAAACTCCTCCTAAAACAAGAGAAACATCATCAGAATTAAGATTGTGAAAGCACTCAACAATGTGGGAGAAAGAAGACACAGAGTTTAGGGATCAGGAAGCATAGCGGCCAAAGACTATCTTTGATGGTTTAAAAAAAGCAGTCATTTAGAAAAATAAACTTTGATCTTTGTAAAATGATTACTCTTCCCTCAGGCTAAAGAGATGGGCATGCTTTTTAACTGGATTAAGTTTTGCCACAAACTTTTCATATTGATTCTTTGCTCTTGATGATATCACATATGCTCATTTTACATATGAAAGATGAAGCAATTGCTGGGCAGCTATCTAGTTTGACCTTTGTAGCCATATTGTTCCATTCTGGGATATATTATAAATCGTAGCCTCTATGCTTGTGATTAGAAGTTCTGGTAGCATAGTGGTTACGAGTTGGGCTGCTAACCTCAAGGTCAGCAGTTCAAAACTAACAGCGGTTCTGAGGGAAGAAGATGGGGCTTTCTGCTCCCAGAAAGATTTACAGCTTCGGAAACCCTACACAAGGCCACTATGGATCAGAACCAACTTAACACTTAAGAACACTTAACAACAACAATAAGGATTATGGAGTCCTGGTATGGCACTATAGAATAAACTCTGTACCACAAAGTCAGTTTGAACTGCCAAGTTGGTAGTTCAAACTCACTAGTCGCTTCTCGGAAACCCTAATATTACTGAGTTGGAATCAACTTAATGGTACTTAACAACAAGGATTAAGGATTCCACCACCATCACCACCTTACTAGCAGGTGTGACTCCAGTCACCATCCTAAATTTTCCTTCCAGATAGGGTCTGAGTCCATTTTACAGGATTGCTTGGCAAACTTCGCTGTCTTTCTCTGGATCTTGCATCTGGCTTATCACATTTGACCTCCAGTTCATGAAACTGTGGCCCAGCACCCAACATAATTCACCAGCTTTTACATTCTCATGCATCAGCAGCCTGTCATCTGACCTGCCAATCTGGGTTCCTCAGCTCCTGAGACTACGTGGTTAAGGAGAATCCTCAGGCAGAACTCTGAGCCATTGTTTTGGGACTTGCAAGCCTCCACAATTGTGTGATCCATTTCCATGGACAGTTGTGAGTTCTGTGAGACATTGTGTTGGATTACAGACATAAGGGTAGGGAGTAATGGTGATTGATATCACAGATTATGGAGAGGTATATCATGTTAGAAAAGTCAGACATTGGGCTATCTTTAACCTCCACCTCATACAGACCAGTTTTGTGCTCATTTTTCTAAAAGAAATTATTTATGCAGTAATAAAAATAGTTACCAAATCCAAGAGGACTGCATGCTTAGATGAATCAAAGAATGGTACTTGTCTTAGTTATCTAGTGCTGCTGTATTAGAAACACCACAAAAAGAAATGAGCAAACTTATTCTGTCACGGTTTAGGAAGCTAGAAATCCTAACTCAGAGCACAGGCTCTGGAGAAAAGTTCTTGTCTTCTTTCAGCGTCAGTTGTTATTGTTGTTGTTAGGTGCTGACCCATAGCGACCTTATGCACAGCAGAATGAAACACTGCCCGATCCCAGGCCAACCTCACTACTGTTGCCACGCTTGAGTCCATTGATGCTGCCACTTGGCCAATCCATCTCATTGGGGGTCTTCCTCTTTTTCTCTGACCCTCCACCTTACCAAACATGATCTCCTTCTCCAGCGACTGCTCCCTCCTGACAATATGTCCCAAGTAAGAGAGACGAAGTTTGGCCATCTTGGCCTCCAAGGAGCACTCTGGCTGCACTTCGTCCAAAACAGATCTATTGGTTCTTTTGACAGCCCATGCATGGCACTTTCAATATTCTCCTCCAGCACCACAACTCAAAAGCATCAATTCTTCTACGGTCTTCCTTATTAAATGTCTAGCTTTCACATGCATATGAGTTTATTGAAGATACCATGGCTTGGGTCAGGCGCACCTTAGTCCTCAAGCTGACATCTTTGCTCTTCAACACTTTCAAAAGGTTTTGTGCAGCAGATTTGCCTAATGCAACACGTTGTTTGATTTCTTGACTGCTGCTTCCGTGAGTGTTGATAGTTGATCCAAGAAGAATGAAGTCCTTGACAGCTTCAGTCTTTTCTCCATTGGTAAGAATGTTGTTTATTGGTCCAGTGGTGAGAATTTTTGTTTTCTTTACATTGAGATGTAATCCATACTGAAGGTTGTGCTTTTTGATCTTCATCAGTAAATGTTTTAAGTCCTCTTCACTTTCAGCAAGCAAGGTTGTATCATCTGCATATCACAGGTTGTCAATGAGTCTTCCTTCAATCCTGATGCCACATTTTTATCCTTATTCCTTTGTTATTTTTGCTCATATTGTTAAGTACCATCTAGTGCACATGGTGTAATGTTTAGCACTCTGGACTTCGTATCCAGTGATCTGAGTTCAAATCTCAGTGGGACCTTACTTGCTTGGAGTCCTGGTGTGGCACTGTGGGTTAATGCGTTGGACTGTAAAGTCGGTTTGAACTGCAAGATAGGCGGTTCTGGCTGACCAGTTGCTCCATGGAAACCCTATACAGGGTCACTACGGATCAGAACCAACTCAATGGCACTTAACAGCAGCAGTGCCATCTAGTGGCACTTAACTCACAGTGACCCTATATAGTGTTTCCTAGGAACAACTCATTGGTTTGAACCTCCAACCTTGTGTTAGCAATCTAATGTTTATCCTACAGCGCCACACCAAGACCCCTTGTTGTTTTTGCTAAGTGCCTTTGATTCTGACTCATAGCGATCCCATATAGGGTTTCCAAGAAGTGAGTGGTGGGTTTTAACCAGCAACCTTGTGGTTAGCAGTCCAATGCTTATCCTACAGTGCCCCACTAGGACCCCTTGTTGCTAAGTACCATTAAGTTGGTTCCAACTCATAGCGACCCTGTATAGGGTTTTCAAGGAGTGAGTGTTTGGTTTGAACTGCTGACCTTGTGGTCCAGTGCATTCTCCTGCAGTGACACACCAGGATCCATTGTTGTTGTTGCTGTTATTATGTGGTGTGGAGTCAGTTCCCACTCATAGAGATCCTGTATGGACTCTTTAGTTTCACCTTAATCCTTAGCCCATGTTTAATCTTTCGTTGTTGCTAGGTACTCTTGAGTTGGTTCCAACTCATAGTGACCCTAAATGAACTAAATCGGATAATTGTGCACCATTCTTACATTCATTGTAACACATGAACCCACTGCTACTGCCACTGTGCCGAGTCATCTCACTGTGGTCTTCTCTTTTTCGTTGATCCTCCAATTTACCAAGCATGATGTCCCTCTCCTGGGACTGGTCCCTCCTGATAACATGTCCTAAGTATGAGCAATGAAGTCTCATCATGCCAGCTTCTAAGGAGTATTCTGGCTGTACTTCTTCCAACACAGATTTGTTTGCTCATTTGGTAATCCAGGATACTTTTCATATTCTCCCCCAACACCATAACTCAAATGCATCAATTCTTCTATAGTCTTCTTTATTACTTGTCCAGCTTTCACAAGTATATGAAGTTATTGAAAATACCATGGTTTGGGTCAGGCACACCTTAATCCTCAAACTGACATCTTTACTCTTGACCACTTTAAACAGGTCTTGTGCAGTAGATTTGCCCAGTGCAATACGTCATTTGATTTCTTGACTGCTGCTTCAATGAATGTTGAAAGTAGTTCCAAACAAAATGAAGTCTCAAACAATCTTTTTTTCTTTTATATGGATGTTATTTATTGATCCAGTGTTGAGGATTTTTGTTTTCATTACATTGAGGTGCAACTCATAATGAAGGCTGTATTCTTTGATCTTCATCGGTAAGTATTTAAAGTCCTCTTTGCTGTCAGCAAGCAAAGTTGTATTGTTTGCATATCGCAGATTGCTAATGAATCTTCATCCAATCCTGACACCACATTCTTCTTCATATAATACAGCTTCTCGGATTATTTGCTCAGCATACAGATTGAATAAGAATGGTGAAAGAATACAACCCTGGCACACACCTCTCAGGATTTTAAACCCTTCAGTAGCCCCTTGTTCTGTTTGAATAACTGCCTATTGCTTTATGTTCAGGTTCCTCACAAGCACAATGAAATGTTCTGGAATACCATAACATACCACTGTTTGCCACACAAAAGCCTTTGCATAGTCCATAAAGCACAGGTAAGCATCTTTCTGGTATTTTCTGCTTTCAGCCAAGATCCATCTGATGTTAGCAATGATATCTCTCATTCTATATCCTTGTCTGAATTTGGCTTGAACCTCTAATAGATCCCTATCAATATACAGCTGCAGCCATTTTTAAATTATCTTTAGCAAATTTACTTGCATGTGATATTAATGATACTGTCCAATGATTTCTGCATTCCATTTGGTCACCTCTTTTTGGAATGTGCACAATATGGATCTCTCCCAATCAGTTGGCCAGGTAGCTGTCTTCCAAATTTTTTGGTATGGATGAGTGAGTGCCTCCAGTGCTGCATCAGTTTGATGAAAGATTTCAATTTGTATTCAATCAATTCCTGAGAGTTGTAATTTGTCAATGTCTTCAGTGCACACTGGACTTCTTCCTTCAGTACC
>NW_006408676.1:6335410-6336060 GCF_000296735.1 Chrysochloris asiatica | reverse complement strand
ATTTTTGTTGCAGTGGGCTCAAGGATAATAAAGATTGTGAGGGTTGGGCAAGACTAGCTAGTGTTTCATTCTGTTGTACTTAGGGTGACAATGAGTCAGAACCAACTTAACAATATATAACAACAGCAACCACATATTTTATTTTGGGTAATTTCTTTAGCTTTATCTTCTAGCTCATAAATTCTTTCTTTGTGTATGTCTAATCTTCTGTTTAGTCCATGATTGAATGTTTAATTTCAATGAATTTTCTATTCATTTCTAGCAGTTCTATTTGGTTCCTCTTTGCTGCTTGTTTTTCATGGTTTGTCTTTAGCTTCTTAGTTTTTAATACTTTTAGTAACTTAACAATTATAAGACACCTAATATGATTTGTCTATCTAATTGTTCAATTATCTGAAATTATTGTCTGTCTACTTATGCTTTGTTGAACTTCTTTATAGTGATTTATGGTGTATTGTTTTCTAATATACTTTGTAATTTTACATTGTTAGCTCAATTTCAGGGTATTTTAGCTATGCAATCCAGTACAACAACATGTTTTTCCAGGTACCTTGGAGATATTTGTTGTTGTCAGGTGCCATCGAGTCGGAACCGACTCATAGTGACCCCATGCACAGCAGAACGAAACAATGTTCGATCCTGGGCCAACC
>NW_006408676.1:6330679-6332675 GCF_000296735.1 Chrysochloris asiatica | reverse complement strand
GGCATAGCCCTCAGAATCACAGCAACTCAAACCACCACAGCATGACAGACAGATGAGTGGTGGCCGTTTGGAGATATTACTGACTTTTTATATCCATTTCCTCAACACTCTACCAATTATTTCAGTGTGAATTAATCACTTTTTCCTCTGATAAATATTCATTATGTGAGATTTAAAAATAATTCTACTTACCTACTATACTGCATTAAAATAAGTATACTATTACATTTTTTGATGTAGCAAAATTTGTTTTATAAACTTTGTGTTCCAGAATCTAACATACTGCACAAAATAGGCATAAAATGTCTGTTGAATGAATAACAAAAGACTATTTTTGTGTGTGTTGAATATATTTCCATCATTGTATACATCACAACAATCTAATGCTTTTTTTTTTTTTTTTTCAGTATGTCAAAAAGAAATTTTATTACTTTGATAATAGCCCTTTATGCTTTTTTGCCCATTGCTGCCTTTGGAGTAGATGTCTTCTGGGCTGGCTCTTTCAGACTCTTCTGTGTTTTTGGAGCACCAGCTTTCTGGGTCTTCAGGTATTTCTTTCTGGGCACGAGCTTTCCTTCTGAGCTGGCGTCTTCTTGCCTGCAGTGGCCGCCTTCTTTCCTGGAACCTTCGGAGCAGCTGTTGCTGCAGTGGTCATAGCTCCCTTGGCAGTAGTTGGTTTCTTGACAGGAGTTTTCAGGAGAGCTATCCTTCAAAGCTTCTTAACTTGATACTTTATTAGTCTGTTCTTCATTTTCTTTGCTTTCATGACTTTAAAACGATTAAAATCTGTCATCTTGGCTTTCTTTTCTTTGGCTTCAATCTTCTTGGCTCATTTTGTGGCTGACCATTTTGTACTGATGTCTGTCTTCTCCCAGGCTTGTTGCATATACTTCGGGTGGGCACGTTGTGGGAACTTGAGGATGAAGTCAGTGAGCTGCATGCATTTGAAAGGCATGGCCTGCCTCTTTACTTGTGCACAAGGTCCATCAAGCAAAGACTGTTCTCATCAGTAACAACGACACTAGTGACCAGTCACCCGGCATGAGGCCCAAAGAAGATATAGGCCAATAGATCCACCTCCATGAAGTGCCTGAACATCATCTTGGCATTTTTGACCTATCAGGCTCTCTACTTAAATGTATTTATTATAGGATTTAGCTATGTCATATTTGTTTGTGTTCCCCACAGTATAGAAAAGTTTATGGCATATAGTAGGCACTCAAAAGTATACTGGTAGTTGTTGGTGGTTGTGTGCCAAGTTGGTTCTGATTCATAATGACCCTGTATAGGATTTCCAAAGCTGTAATCTTTACAGGAGCAGAAAAACTCATCTTTCTCTTGTGGAGTGGCTGATAGATTTGAACTGTTGACCTTGTGGTTAGCAGCCCAGCTAGTAATCCATTATGCTACCAGGGTTCCAAAATTACGAAAAAAAATTCTCATAGAAATGAAAGGGTTAAACTAAAGTCATACAATTAGCAGATTGAGGAGTTACCATTAGGAATCAGAACATTGGCTTCTTTATTCAGTATGCTTTGCTTTTTGTCCACCCTTAATGAATTTTAACAGTTCAGATGACCATTCAATTTGACAGTTTGATTTTGCAATCTAGCGTTGCTCTAATAAAAATAGAAGTAAATGGCTTCAACCAACAGAAATTTATTTTCTCACAGTTTAGGAGGACAGAAGTCTGAATTCTGGGTGCTGGCTTAAGGTGAAGTTGTTCTTTCTTTGTCAGCTCTAAAGAGAGGGTCTTGTCTCTTCAGCTTCTGCTACCTGACTCCTTGAAGATCTCCATGTGTCTTAACATTTGTCTTACCCCATCTCTGCTCTGCTCCCTTTGCTTAATCTCTTTCATATCTTAAAAGAGGTTGACTCAAGATATACACTACACTAACTCTACCTCTGAATGGTTTAAAATTAAGAAAGGTGTGCAACAGGGATGTATTCTCTCACCATACTTATTCAACCTGTATGCTGGGCAAATAATCTGAGA
>NW_006408676.1:6328012-6329956 GCF_000296735.1 Chrysochloris asiatica | reverse complement strand
ATAAGGTCGCTATGGGTCAGTATCGACTCCACGGCACCTAACAACAACAACATTTCCTGGAATGGTGCTTTTCTCCAATACCCTAAATGCAGCTTGGACTTCGTATGCTGTCTCCAGAAAGGTTGAATGTAAACCAATTCTTTCTGGTACAGTTAACTGTTTTTCCTTCCATCTTTTGATGCCTCATGCATCATTTCATATTTCACTCATGTTGTTGTTAAGTGTTATAGAGTCAGTTCCAACTAATAGTGACCCTGTTTAGGGTTTCCCAGGAATGGCTGGTGGGAATCCTGACCTTGTGATTCAAACAGACCTTGCAGTCCAGTACTTATCCTGTAACATCACACTATAGAATACTTTAATACTGCAAGCTGAGACTTGAATTTTTTCTTTAGCTCTGTTTGAGAAATGCCAAGTACGTTCTTCTCTTGTGGTTTTCTAATTACAGTTCTTTTCACATTTCATTATAATACTTGTCTTCACAAGCTGCATTTTGAGATAATCTGTACAGTTAGTTTATTTTCTCATTCTTCCATTCATTTTGTTGTTGTTGTTGTTGAGAGCCGTCGAGTCAATTCCGACCCATAAAGACCCTGTATAGGGTTTCCGAGGAGCAGCTGGTGAGCTTGAACCACCGACCTTACAGTTCAAATGGCTTTGCATTCTGGCGCATTAACCCACAGCACCACACCAGGACCCTAGTCATTTTAGCTACTTTAAAATCAAGAGCAAGTTTCAGAATCTCTTCTGACATTCATTTTGGTCTTTTCTTTCTTTATCATTTTAATGACCTTTTGTTTTCTTCATGCATGATAACCTTTATGCCATTACAATGCATCTGGTCGTCAGTCAGTAGTATTCAATATGTCAAATCTACTCTTCAGGTGGGATATATTTAAGGTTGTATTTTCACTTTCTTGGGCTTGTTTTAATTTTCTACAACTTTAACTTGAACTTGCATATAAGCAACTGATGGTCTATTCCACAGCAGGCCCCTGGACTTGTTTTGACTGATGAAATTGAGCTTCTCCATTGTCTCTTTCCAAAGACAATTATTCCATCCTGCGCATTCCATCTAGTGAGGTCCACATTTACTGTCACAATTTAGATTGTTGAAATAAAGTATTTTCAATGAATAAGTCATTGGTCTTAAAAAATTCTATCATGTGATTTCGTGTTGTTTTTACTATCAAGGCCATAGTTCTTTTTTCTGTTTCCAAATTTCACATTTCAATCTCCAGTAATTATCAATGCATTGCAATTCTATGTTTCATTAATTTCAGATTGCAGAAGTTGGTAAAAAAAATTACATTTTTTCATCTTTGGCATTAGTGGTTGATGCATAAATTTGAATAATAATTGTATTAACTGATCTTCCTTGTAGACATAATAATATTATCCTATCATTGTACTTCAGGAAAGATCTTGAGATCTCCTTTTAAATGATTAATGCAATGCCATTCTTCTTCAATTTGTCATTCCTGGAAAAGTAGACCATTTGACTGTCTGATTAAAAGTGGCCAATACCCACAACATAATCCACAAGGATCCTACTTCAGTGAGCAGTGACTTGGGTCTTAAAAGCTCATGAGTGGCCATGTCAGTGCAACAATTAGTCTCTTCTTGTCTGGAGATCAAAAGAGTGAAGGAAATTGGATGTGTATGGAAATAATTACATTAATGTATTAATGAACCATGAAACATCAGTGTCCATGACTCTGAGACCAGAAAAACTAGATGATGCCCAGCTACCTTTACCAACTGCCCTGAAAGGGATCACATTAGATGGTCTTGGATAAAGTGGGAGAAAAAATGTGGAACAAAACTCAAAATCATAAAAAGAACTGTGCCTACTGGTTGGATGGAGATTTGTACAAACTACATGACTAGGGTCCTTAGTCATTCTTCAGGTCTGGAAACTAATTCATCACCATGGCTCAATTT
>NW_006408676.1:6317230-6323762 GCF_000296735.1 Chrysochloris asiatica | reverse complement strand
CATCAATCTTCTCCTGGATCTAAGAGTTTCACAGTGCAGGGACCCCAGATCCAAAGGACACAGTCCACTCCTGGCTTTTCTTTCTTGGTGGTAGTAGATTCCTCTCCTCTGCTCGGTTTTCTTTCTCTTCTCTTGTAAGATAAAAGGTGTTGCAAGGCAGAGTCTTGGGAAATTCCCTTAAATAAGATCAGAGTTGTGGTGGAATTGAGGGTATTACAGCCTACCTTTAATCCTCTTATTGGTTTATCATGTCTGATCACACTGTGAGGGATCATACATAACTGCCAAATCATGATGCAGCTAAGCTGACACAATTTTAGGGGACACAATTCAGTCCATGACACAACTCTTACCCAGTGTTTTGTATTTTGTGTGTCTTCCAGCATGAAGGACTTACTTTCTGGCACTATATCTGTGATACAGTTAATTATTCAATATGGGTCTTCTAGCTATAGGTTTTGTAACCCAAATGAGTGGGTGGAACAACGAAGATTGGGTGTATTTCCTCTTTTCCTGATGGGTTTAGGTAAGAGAAGTTAGGAGATGCTTACAGGATTGTATAGTTTATTTGTGAGTGACTTATTATGAATCGGGCTGTGAACCTTAAGGTCAACAGTTCTAAACTATCAGCTGTTCCGCGGGAGAAAGATGAGGCTTTCTATTCCCATAAAGATTTACAGCCTTGGAAACCCTGTACAGGGTCTCTATGAGTCGGTTCCGACTCCACGGCGCATAACAACCACCACCATTAACAAGGTGTGGTGCTGTGGGTTAATGTGCTAGACTGTAAAGCTGTTTGAACAGCAAAGTCAAAGTGACTGGTTCAAGCTCACCAGTCACTCCTTGGAAACCCTATACAGGGTTGCTATGGGTCATAACCGACTCGACAGCACTTAACAACAACATTAACAAGGAGCTCTGGTAGTATAGTGGTTACCAGTTGGGCTGCTAATCTCAAGGTCAGCAGTTTGAAACTACCAGCTGTCCCATGGGAGAAAGATGAAGCTCTATGCTCCCGTAAAGATTTACAGTTTAGGAAACCCTAGACAGGATCACTGTGAGTCCACTGCACATAACCAAGTAACATTAACAAGTTAATTGTGATGTTAAAATATGTAAATCTAACCTTTTGGTCAAGTTCCCCATCTTGCTGGGTGTAAAATGAGCCATCTTAGAGTTAGAAGAAGAAGCTCTGGTAGCTTAGTGGTTATGAGAGTCAGGTTGCTAACTTCACGGTCAGCAGTTCGAAACTACCAGCCATTCTGTGGGAGAAAGATGAGGCTTTCTGCTCCTGTAAAGATTTACAGCCTTGGAAACCCTATGCAGGGTTGATATGAGTTGGAACCAACTCCAGGGCACACCACCAACCACCACCAGAGTTAGAAGTGGAGCATGTCCTTTGGACCCCAAGATCCCTACATGTTGAGCCTCCTCCATCCAGAAGACAGCTGTAACATCAGAGGAGTTGATGAGGTAAAGCAAAACCAAGAGCATGAGACAGAATGTTGGGTTTCGTAGCCCATGTTGTTGTTGTTGTTAAGTGCCATCGAGTCGGGTCCGACCCATAGCGACCCTGTACAGGGTTTCCGAGGGTGTAAATCTTTACGGGAGTAGAAAGCCTCATCTTTCTCCCGCGGAGCAGCTGGTAGTTTCGAACCGCTGACCTTAAGGTTCGCAGCCCGATTCGTAACCACTAAGGCAAGTAAAACTGAGTGCCCTTGGGCAAGAAGCTCATTTGTGGAGTGGAGTGCCCCCAGGCTCTTAATCAAGGAAGCCAAGTTTGCTGACCAAGGGAGCTAGAGTTTATTGGCTTTGGGCTGAGGCTTAAGATGGAGTTAAATACCTTTTGGGCATATATTAACTGCAATAAAAGAGTTTTGTAACATGGCCTGAGCTTGGCAGAGGCCAGGTCAAGAGAGAAGCTTGTCTGTAGGCATGGCTGAGAAGAGGTTTCCTCATCTAAGAACTATATCCTGAGCATTTCTGATCCTGAACTGTAACCTAATAAACCCCATAATCATGAATATTGCCGGTGACAATGTATGGATTATTGACAATGTATGGATTATTGTGACAATGTATGGATTATTGAATCAAGCAGAGGCATAGAGAGTGATGTGGTGTCAGAATTAAGGTTGGCAGGCAGAGGCATGCTTGACCCGTCTCATAGGAATTGTTCTTAGGTTGATGTGGAGTTTGATTTCCCTTCTCCCTTGTGTAGTTTTAAGAGGTAAGATGCTGTCCCTGTTTTGTTTTATTTTGATAATATCAGACAATTCTCCACAGCAGTTTTCACTGGGCAGATTTTGAAGTAAATTGCCAGGTCTTTCTTCGTAGTCAGCCTTGTTGTTGTTGTTGTTGTTAAGTATTGTGGAGTCGGTTCCAACTCATAGTGACCCTGTACAGGGTTTCTGAGGCTGTAAATCTTTACGGGAATAGAAAGCCTCATCTTTCTCCCGTGGAACAGCTGGTAGTTTTGAACTGCTGACCATGAGATTAGCAGCCAGATTTGTAACCACTACGCTACCAGAGCGCCTTAGATTGGAATATTCAATGAAACTGTCCACAAGAAGTGACCCTGCTGGTTTTGAAATAGCATGGCATAGCTTCCAGCTTTACATCAACACATAAGCCACCACAGTACCATAAACTGCCAGATAAATGGCGGAAATAAAGTATAGGAAAGTTACAAATTTGAAAAAAGAGGAAACAAAATAGAATGAGAAAGTCCAGGAATGAAGAAGGTTCATACAAACACATTTGCAGATAAAAAAGGAAGTGTGTTGGTTGCTTCACAGCCTTGTTGATATTTGGTGTTGTCAAGTTTTTTTCATATTAGCCATCCTAGCTGATTGAAAGCAGTTCATTTGCTTTTAATTTGCATTGCCTTTATGCCTAATTGCTTAGAAATTTTTCATGTACTTGCCAGATCATTTTTTGTGTACCTTCATTTTTGAAGTGTTTGTTCAACTCTTTCAACCATTTTTAAAATTGGGCTGTCCTTTTGAGTGGTAGGAATATTGTACACGTTCTCTGTCAAATGTACTTAGAATACTTTCTCTTTATTCATCTTCTTAAAGGTGTTTTTTGGTAAACTAAAAAAATCTTAATTTTGATGGAGTCCATTTGTCAAATTATTTTTTTTTTATGTTGTTGATATTAAGTGTCACTGAGTCAGTTCCAACTCATAGTGAATCTCTATAGGGTTTCCAAGGAGCAGCTGGTGGGTTTGAACCACCAACCTTATGGTTAGCAGTCCAGTGCTTTTCCTACAGCGCCACACACTAGGACTCAAATGGTTAGTATTTTATATGATTTAAGAAATCTTTGCCTACCCCCAAGATTGTGAAGATATGATTTCTTCTAGAACCTTTATAGTTTTAGTCACTAAAATCTGTGAATCCTCAAACTGCAGTACAAATCAGTTGATATCCCACCTTCATTCTCTTCCTATCCTCAGCTTGGAGAATGGACCCAGGCAAGAGGCTTTTGCAAGTCCTGAGGTGGGTCATTCAGGTAGTAAACGTCTGTTCCAGGTATCTGGAGCATGGTCCAGAAAAGAGGCAGGATATGCATTTCAGTCTCCTTGGCTCTTTTTACTTCTTTGTGTTAAGGAAGGGTACTACAGATTAAGGGCCAAAATAGAGCCTCTAATCATGCGGCTCTGGGTAGGAACCTACTATCATGGGTTAAAGGCTGTACTGACAGGCCTAGTGAGTGCTGACCAGCGGAGAGGGGCCATCATGCAGGAACCATCATGAAGGAGTAGAAGTTCATCCAGAGACCCAGGGCACGGAGGAAGACAGGGAAAAAAGAACATCCTGACTGACCTACCCCTTTGATGTCCTACTGGTGCTCCCATTACCTAAACTCCACAGGCAAGGAAGGCCAAATGATGTAATCATCTACAAAGGTCAGCAGAGAAAGAATGTAGAAGTCAGAAGAAGATATCACTAGCACCTCCAAACACAAATCAGACAACCTCCTTCCTGGACCACAAACTGCCCAAGAGGAGCCTGAATCTCCTTGTCGTTGTTAAGTGTTGTCGAGTTGATTCTAGCCCATAGTGACCCTGTATAGGGTTTTCAAGGAGCAGCTGGTGAACTTGAACCACCAACCTTGCAGTTCAAACAACTTTGCAGTCTGATGCATTAGGCCACAGCGCTACACCAGGACTCCTGAATCTCTGTTGTTAAGTGCCATAGTGACCCTGTATAGGGTTTTCAAGGAGCAGCTGGTGAACTTGAACCACCAACCTTGCAGTTCAAACAACTTTGCAGTCTGATGCATTAGGCCACAGCGCTACACCAGGACTCCTGAATCTCCTTAGCCATCTCAATTCCTTCCATAATGCATTCTCTCTACAGCTACTCCACCATCACCGTATCATAGATACTTGGTACCTGCCTATTGCAGGTCTGGTGTTCACTGGACAATAAATGAAAAATCAACTTGCACAATTTCTTTTCTTTTAGATTCATGTTTGAACTTTAGAGTCCAGCCCAAACCACCAACCCTAGCCCACTGCCCTATCCTTCCTGTCCTCTCATCTGTCTTTGGCTCAAGCTCTAAATGGCCTCCACTCTCACCTTAGCTCAACTTGGTGAACTGCAGTGCAGGGGTAAATGGCAGCAATACTGGGGTTGCTCACCACAGGTGGGAAGGGGGTAAGATTAGGTCTGGAGACACTCACCACCTGTATGACTTAATTTATTTTTTTATTGTGAATTATGTGGGTTTACATGGGAGAACATCAGTTTTACATTCATTCTATTGTATTTCGTTTCATTGCAATGATTACAATCCCCTCCATGCATAGAACCCCAAAGGGTACACCACACAGGCCCACCCCCCAACCCATCAGCACACAGCCCCTCTCCCTCCCTGAGTCCAGTGTCCCCAGACGCTCCATTTGTCCATGTCATTGTCTCTGTCTCCATCCCTGGCATCACTGCCTCTCTGGGTAGGATCTGCTCTCTGTTCTTCTCACTTGATGGTCCTAGGGACCTCTGCTCCTGGCTGCAAAATCAATCACTCCCCTCCTTTTGTCAAAAAACGTCTACCTCTACATTTCCGACCTTCACAGTCAGTCCTGATGGCAGTTATTCACTATTGTACCACAAGAGTTTTATCCCCATTTCCTTTCATCAGCCCAGTCCCAACAGATTGGAAATCATTCAATGGAGGTTCTACCTACCCTCACACCCACACCCCCACTCCCACCCCGGTCTGGAACTAGGCTCCCTCTTGAAAGCTTGTAAGCTAGTCACTTCTTACCTTTGTTGCCCCCACCCCCACCCCAGTGTCCAAGTTGCCCATACCTATCAACCCTGTGTACCGAGGGGGTGGGAGTGATCCTTGCTGTAAAGATTTGTTCCTTTTTTTGAGCTACTACATCCATAAGTAGGAGTTCTGGTAGTGCAGTGGTTATGAATCGGGCTGTGAACCTCAAGGTCAACAGTTTGAAACTACCAGCTGTTCCGCGGGAGAAAGATGAGACTTTCTGCTCCTATAAAGATTTACAGCCTCGGAAACCCTGTACAGGGTCGCTATGGGTTGGAATTGACTAGACAGTACTTAACAACAACAACAACATCCATAAGTATAGATAAAGTTCATTAAATTATAGTGGGTTACTCTTTTTTCTTCTTCTTCTTCCCTCTTCTTTTTCTTCTAGTCGAGTTCTGATCAGCCAGCCATCGAAGCCAGGTCAAGTGGGTACTATATGCAAGGATGAGTGTTCTTGTGCATCTCCCCTCACTTCATATCAGCAGGATGCTTCACTCTCCGCTCTAGTCCTCTGTGGCCATGACACTGCCTCTGGGCCCAGGAGTCCCCAGGTCTTGCCATACTGCTGGCCATCCAGGTGTCCACCTGGGTTCACAGGAGTCTATTGAATGTGGTCGGACTCAGATCCCGACTTCATTGTTGTTTTTTACCCCTCTCCAGCCAGACCACATGTCTGCTTGTGTATTCCCCTTGAGTCCCAGTCTTGGAAGGGAGTTTGCTTGAGGGGACCTGACCACTTATCTTGATGACTCCCAGGCAAACAGCTTACTTGTTCTTGTAGTAATCAATCAGACTGCCGTTATTGTTTCTGATTTTTCTTGCTAGTCTTTCTTCATGAAGTATCTTCTGTTCTTCTAGCCGGTCCAGGCTGGTCTACTCGGCCTTTCCAGTGGAAATTTCCCATCTCAGACAATTCTGGCTGGGGTTCTGGTTTCCACCTGTGGTCTTACACAATGCAAAAGCTCCACAGGAGGCCTCATTCACTGGGCAACTTCTAGCCCCCTTTGATGCATTCCAATAAATTATAGGCTGAAGACAGACTTTCTGTTGTGATGTTTCTGGCTATTCCTTTATCCAACCCCACCCCCACCCCCAAGTGTCTATTTCACAACCAAGATTCAAAAGATAGCAAAGCATCTTAACATTATTCCCCTCTTTTACCCATTCAAACCATGCCTCAATCCCTGTATCCCAAAGCCCTGTTGTTCCAAGGTTGTGCATACATCATTCTTTACCTCTGTCC
>NW_006408676.1:6306453-6307439 GCF_000296735.1 Chrysochloris asiatica | reverse complement strand
TTTTTTTTTTTTTTTTAATGTTTTATTGTGAATTATGTGATTTTTTACATGGGAAAACATTAGTTTTACATTCATCCTATCATATATCATTTCATTGCCATGGTTACAATCCCCTCCATGCATCATCACCCAACCAAAGGATATACACTACAAGCCTGCCCTCCAGTCGTCAGCATACAGCCCCTCTCCCTCTCTGTGTCTAAAGTCCCCAGCTGCTCCATCTCTCCATGTCATTGTCTCTGCCTCCATCTCAAGCATCACTGCTTCTCTGGGTAGGGTACCACTCTCCACTCTTCTCCTTTGATGGTTCCAGGGACCTCCGCTCTTGCTCTTAGCTTGAAAAGATAATCACTGCCTTCCTTGATACAAAACGTCTACCTTTACATTTCCAACCCTCACAATCAGTCCTGATAATAATTATTCACTATTGTATCCCAAGAGATCTACCCACATTTCATTTCATCAGGATCTAGGTTCCCTCTTGAAAGTTTGTAAACCAGTCACTTCTTGCCTTTGTAGCCCCCACCCCCCACCCCCATTTTGGGTAGCCAATGGCCAAGTTGCCCATTCCTGTTCCCTCTTCCTTTGTTTTAGGTTTGTTCAAGTTTTCTATTTTGCTCTGTATAAGTTTAGGTAGGTTGTGTTTTTCTAAAAATGTATCCATTCTCTTTTAAGTTTTCAAATTTTTTGGAGTACAACTCTTCATAGTATTCTGTTATTATCCTTTTGATTTCATTTGGTTCCGTTGTGATATTGCCTATGTGGTTTCTAATGTGAGTTATTTGTGTCTTCTCCCTCTTTTCTTTTGTTAGTTTTGCCAGTGATCTGTCAATTTTTTTAATCCTTTCAAAGAACCAGCTTCTTGTCCTGTTGATTCTTTCTATAGTTTTTCATCTCATTTATTTCTGCTCTTATCTATATTACTTCTTTTCTTTTGGTGACTGTAGGTACTCTCTGTTGGTCTGTTTCTAATTGTTGTAGATGCT
>NW_006408676.1:6275630-6305280 GCF_000296735.1 Chrysochloris asiatica | reverse complement strand
CCTCTTCTTTTTACTTCTGGTTGAGCTCTGATCATCCAGTCGCTGAAGCCAGGATAAGTATTATCTGCAGGTGTGGCCAGCCACTCCAGGCTGGTCTGCTCGTCCTTTCAAGTGGAGATTTCTCATCTCTGGAGATCTGTATGTGGTTCCGGTTTTTACCTATAGTTTTATGTATTGCAAAGGCTCTGCAAGAAGCCTCGTTCACTGGGTACGCTAGCCCCATTTTAGGTATTCCAATCAGTCATGCAGAAGACGGACTTACAAGCCTTCTAGTGTGGTGTTTCTGACTATTCCTTTCTCTCCCTCTCCAGTGTCTACTCTGAACTGCCTGGTCAGGGAAGTGCCAGAAGTCCTTCCTCCTCTGCATGCCTTCTTGTGCTGAGTTTGTGTTTTTTTGTGATATTTCTTCTTAGTTTTCATGTTTGCTTATTCTGCTTGGAAGTTCATTTTCATAGTAAGTTTTGAAGTATTAACTTTCTCTGGGGTTATCTTTTAGTCTATTAACATTTCCCTCCATTTAAGATAATCTATTATATCCTGTGGAGTTCTGGTGTGGTGCTGTGGATTAATCTGCCAGACTGCAAAGCCATTTGAACTACAAGGTTGGCGGCTCAAACTCAGCAGCTGCTCCTCGGAATCCCTATACAGTGTTGCTATGGGTCAGAACCGACTCGATGGCACTTAACAACAAAAACAATTTTATCCTTTAATCTACATGACCTCCTCACCACCTGGATCTCTGTTCCTACATATTTCCCCTTCTTTGACATTGTTATTATTTTGATCTTTGGTTGACCTCCCAGCTCCATTGAATTTGTTGCTGTAATTTTGTTTTGTTCTGGACTCTGCTATCTGTCGTCTGAGTTTCAGGTGGTGTTGCCACACCTGTCAATCTATGGTTTTTGTCTGTTCTTGTTGGTTTTCAGTCCAAAGAACTCCCTTTAGGATGTTTGGAACTGCTGGATTGGCTTTGACAAAATCTCTTATCTTCTGTTTATCCTGGTTTTGATTGTACCATCATATTTGATTGACAGTTTTGCTGGATACACGATTCTTGGTTGGCAGTTTTTTTCTATTAGGCTTTTGTATCTATCTCCCCATTGCCTTCTTGCCTGCATGGTTTCTGCTGAATAGTCAGAGCTTAATCTGATTTGCTTGCCTTTGTAAGTAACATTTCTCCTTTCTTTGGCTGCTTTTAGGATTCTCTCCTTGTCTTTGATTTTGGAGAGCTTGATTATTATATGTCTGGTGATTTTCTTTTGGGGTCTATCTTTCCTGGGGTACGTTTGGCTTCTTAAATGTTTATCTTCTCATCTTTCAAGATGTTAGGGAAAATTTCTTCCAGAAGCTCTTCAACTATCTCCTCTGTGGACTTCTCTGATGCTTCCTGTTGCAGAATGCCAGTAATTCCTAAGTCGTTCATCTTCATGTTATGCAGCATGAATCTTAAACTCTCTTCAGACTTTTTTTAATCCTTTTTTCTGCTTGATCTTCTATCTTAGTAGTATTGAGAGATTTGTCTTTCAGCTTGCTTGTTCTGGCTTCCATCTCTTCAGTTCTGCTCCTTTCCATTTTCAGTGTATTGTCCATTTCTGATATTTTATTATTAATCATCTGGACCTTTTTTTGCAGGTTTTGAATTGTTTCCAATGCTATATCCATCTTGTTTGATTGCTCCTGTAGTACTTTCCTGATTTCTTCCTTGTCTTCCTCCACCCCTTTATGGAGCATTTGAATTTGTTTCCATACCATTCTTCTGAATTCCTTCTCAGGCAAATCCAAAGCCTGCTCTTCCTCTTCTGGAAAGTCTTTGTCTGTCTCCAGCTCATTTGTCTCCATTACTGTTTTCTGGTTTTGGACATGTTTTGAGATCTTTTGTGTTTTGTTAGTCATTTCTAGTAGTTATGTGGGTTTTTAATGCTTAAATGGATGTTTGTTGCTGTGTTATTAAGCTTACTGTGTGTCTCCTGGTGGCTATGATCAGGAGATAGGCTTTCCTTTTTGCATGTAATGCTTAGCAGCTGTTATCGGCTCTTGTCTCAATGGTGGAATATTATGAGGTATGCTTGGCTATATGGCCATGATTGCTGACTCTTCTTGGGTAATGCAGGGAGAAAAAGCTCCCCCCTCCAGGAAAAATGTGCAATCAAAAGGCCCAAAAGCAGAAGAAATATAAAAGCAGAGACAAAAACCACCACTTTGAAACAAAAATAAAACTGTGGCTGACTGGCCAGTCGCCTTGCTATACAGGCAGTGTGTGTGCACCGTAGAAGCATCCTGTAGTGGGTGGTGTTGTCTACTTGCTCATGCCCCTCCTCTAGTCACCACTGTAGAGGTGCACAGAGAGATATTGAGAAGTTAATGGGAGAAAGATTGTCTACTATTTTTCTCTCTGAAGGTCATTTAGGTATCTACGTGTGCACAGCGTAATTCTTGAAATAGTTGCATCTTTTTATGTTAGGGCTTTACAGATTGTTCATATGGCTTGTCTGTCAGGCCAAACCTGCTTTTTTCTTGCTGGATAATCAGGAGTAAAGGGTCTCACACAAGTTAACTTTAGGGATGGGACCCACAGGCAGAAGTCAAAAGCAGCAGCCAAAGAATATGCCTTTGGACTGATAGGGTTTTTTGTTTCTGTGCCATCGGAAAGCTGTGGTCTCAACGCTGGACTTTTTTGGGGGGTACGCACCCACCCACCTGAAGGCATCTGGGCTGGGCAAAGAAGGCACAATAGGGAAGAGGAAGAAAAATGTGTAGAATCCCCCCACACTTTTTTTTTTTTTTAATGTTTTATTGAAAATTATATGATAGTTTACATGGGAGAACTTTAGTTTTACATTCATTCCATGGTATATCATCTCACGGCCATGGTTCCAATCCCCTCCATGCATCATCAACAACCCAAAGGGTATATCCCAGAAACCCGCCTCCTACACTTTCCCCCTCCTCCCCCACACCTCCTTTTGCAAACATCACTGCACTGCTTTTAGAGCTGGTTCCCTGTGCTGCCCGCTCCCTGTGCTGGTCTGGCTGTAGCTTGGCTCTCTGACCTCCACCCGGGTTGGATGACCGCAAAGGAGTCCCGTGTCTTGACCAATTCCTAATTTTTTACACAATATTTTCCTTTACACCATGATTTTTCCACTAGCGGTTGCAGGAAACTGATGCCCTGAACATTATGCTAGATCCAGAGCTCTGGTGCTGTTCCGTGAGAGCAGCTTCTCTGGGTTTTCAGCCCCTCCCCCACAGAGCCTGTCCTACCTGACTCTGCTCTGCAGCTGCCAAAACCAGAAGTTCATGATTTATTTTTAACTTTTTTTTAAAATTATAAATTCACAAGAAAGTGTTTAAAAATATACACAAGGAAATTTATGAATTCCTCACTCTTTCTCTGACATTGGCAGCATCCATCAACAGACAGTAACTTACCAACCCCATGAAACTGCCACTGAGCAATACACAAGCACTTCTATGGAGGTTTGTGTAATTTTGGGAAATTTTATCCCATCTGTTGCTTCAAGATGTATTGTAATCAAGATGCAGAACTGTCCACCACCACAAGGCTCCCTCAGGCTGCTCTTTCAGGCACTCCTACCCATCCCACCCCCACTCCCAGTTTCTGGCAACCACTAATCTGTTTTCATCTCTATCATACCTTATTTTAAGAATGCCATGTAAATGGCACCACAGCTGTGACTTTTTAAGTTTGCCTTTTCATTCAGCATAATTCCATGAGATTTCATCTAAGCTGTTGCATGTCCATGCAGTAGATGTCTGGTGACATTTCTCGCCTGTTTCTGCATGTGGTTTGCCAATAGCTACAATTAGTATCTCACTGGTGATGACAGCTTTCTTCAGTCTTTCTGTTTGCTCAATAAACACTGAGTTTCTCCTATGTGCCAGGAAGGCACCAAGGATAAGGAGATGAATCAGTCTCTGAAGACTTTAAAGTTCAGTGGGAAAATCTTACACTTCTTTAAGCCTATAGACTGGGTTACCTTGCACTACACCTATCTTGGAGTCCTGGTGTGGTGCTGTAGGATAAGCACTGGACCACAAGATCAATTTGAACCTCAAGGTGGTGGTTCAACCCCACCAGCTGCTCCTTGGAAACCCTATACAGGGTTGTTTTGAGTTAGAACCGACTGAATGGCACTTAACAACAATATACCTGTCTTAATTCCCCTATGAAAAAAAAGATCTTTAAACTTTATAGATATGAGAGGGTGGGGGGATGTAATGGTCATTTATAACAGGGCTCTCCAAAAAGTCTATCTTTGAATATTACTTTAAATCTATTTTTATAAATCATAAATAATGCTGAGTTTGCAAAGCTATTACAAACAAAGGTGTATACATTTTAGAAGTCAGATTGGGTAAGATGTTTTTGATTATTATTCCAAAATTTAGCAAAATATTTAATCAAACATAATAATAAGATACATACTTGTAAAGGCTTAATTAAAAACATGAAATTAAAAATATGAACTTTTAGTAGAAATGAAGACAATATATAGAGGAGTAGATTTTGTCAGCATAGTGGTTATTGTTGTCATTAAATACCGTTGAGTCGGTTATGATTCATAGTGACTCTGTATAAGGTTTCTGAGGAGCAGATGGTGAGTTTGAACTATCAAACCAACCTTGTGGTCTAGCGCTAATCCTACAGCACCACACCAGGACAAGTACAGGTATATAGAGACCCTCACTTAATAATGTATTTGAGTTATGAAAAACTGTACTTTCGACCCACCTGCTTTACTTTTTAAAAAAAAAATCTTCATAATATGTGCTACATAACAATGTTGCAGTGAATAAATTGCTGATGTTATCATTCTCAGGCACTCACTGTTATAATCTACTGTTCAAAACACTGCTGTACAGTAGGCACTCAAAACAAAACAAAAGAAAGTAATACAGTAGGCACTAAAAACAAAACAAAAAGGAAGTATTTGACTTGGAACCGATTTAGGGCAGAGTTGTCAGAATGAAACGCTGTCATAGGAGGGGGAGTACCTGCATGTAAGAAGAGAAGCAAGCTCAAAAAAAAAAAAAAAATCCAGATAGGAAAAACTTTACTCTAAGTACTTACTTATCAGGAAGAGTTACAGAAACCCTGACTGTCAATCCTCTACCACATTTCTTAAAAGAAAAAGAACAAATATTCCTATCATTACTCAAATCGATTTTATTGTTCCTGTAACATTATAATATAAATGGAAAGCTCCAAATAACCCCAGCCCCTAGATTTTGAGTAGTCCAATGGAGACACAACCTACATCATAGCTAAGGAGAACAGTTCACCAAATACTGATTATATCTTGATTTATATTCAAAAGAGCACTATAAAAGAAGTGTTACCCAAAGAAACATCTTAAGTCACAGTACAGAAAACAAGATTAGGAGTGCATTTTTCTGTATTTCCCTATTTTCACACTGTTGCTTAATAGTTACAAAAAGCTCTCAACAAAAGTACCTATAGGAAGATAGATGTCACGAACCAGCAAAATGCAGACGAATCTAGACAATGTGGCTCCCAGAAAAGACTTTGGGTTTAACGGTGATTTTTCATAGGTTGTGTTTCTGGCATTAAAAAAACAATGTCTTCTGTGCTGTTTCTCATCAGGACTCCTCCTTGAATTCTGCTGGTTTTCACTCCTAAAGCAGAAGTTATTGCCCACCTATACGGTGACGGTCCCACCCTACAAAAGCCTAGCTTTCAACCAAGGAGCCATCTGTAACATTATGTCCACTTGGACCCATTCAACACTGAGTCCTACTGCACATGAAGCCAAGTCAGAATATCAACTTTGTGCACTATTCTTGAAGTAGGCTTCGAGAGATCAGCATCCTCATCACTTCATTGCTACCTGTAAGTGGGAAAAAGAGTGAAAGACTTAGTAGCAGTAAATGGGGGCTCTCTAAACTCTACCAGGTGAGCCAAGCCCAATTCAGGATAGCTGTGATTTAAATCAGGATTGCTGTCTTTATTACCAGAGGGATGAGATGATCAAAAACCTGTCTAAAATACACAAAAATGTTAAGAAAATAAGGTATTGTTTTACTTAAAACAACAATAAAAAACAAAACAAAACAACTCACCTGACATGGTAAAATGCTTATATTAAAGTGTAAAAGTCAGAATATAGAACTGTATCTTTAGTATGATTCTAATTTTCTTAAATGTACCATTGAAAAACACAGAAAATATACAAAAAACCCACTAATTCCAGATGTGGAAACATGATTCCCCCCCCCCCCCTATACTTTAAGTTATCAATAATAACACATCATTTCTTTGATTACCAAAAAGGGAATTTTTAAAGAACAAAAGGATTTTCCCTGAAAGGAGGAGAATGGTTTATTTTTAGTTGTTGTTGTTAAGTGCATTCGAGTCAATCCCAACCCATAGTGATCCTCTATAGGGTTTCCAAGGAGCAGCTGGTGAGCTTGAACCACAGACCTTGCAGTTCAAACAGATTTGCAGTCTGACTCATTAGCCCACAGTGCCACACCAGGACTCCTTATTTTTAGTTGTTGTTGTTGTTAAGTACCGTGTCATCAGTTCCGACTCATAGTGACCCTGAACAGGGTTTCCGAGGCTATAAATCTTTACGGGAGCAGAATGCCTCATCTTTCTCCTGCGGAACTGCTGGTAGTTTTGAATTGCTGACCTTGAGGTTGGCAGCTTGACTCGTAACCACTATGCTACCAGAGTGCCTTCCTTATTTTTAGTAGTGGCCATTAATACAAAGGGAAGTACAATGACTCTATAATAATAAGCACTGGGCTGTGAACCACAGGGCAGCAGTTCAAGTCCACCACTTGCTCTGTGGGAAAAAAGATGAGGCCTTCTGTGCCTGCAAAGATGTACAACTTCAGAAATTCTATATAGGGTTGCTATGAGTTGGAATCAACTCGATGATACTGAATAACAATTAATGTAAAGAAAAATCTGAATCTCCCTGAGAAATGAGTAATCACATAATCTGAAATAAAACCAAATCTAAAATTTCAGATTTATCCAGTACAAAGTCCAAGATGAAACAAACTGATAAAATTGTTGTAGTTGTTAAGTACCATCAAGTCAGTACCAACTCACAGTATAGAGTTTCTGAGTCATATCAATCTTGTGGTTAGCAGTCCAGGGCTTATCCTACAGCAAATATGGGCTTATCACACTAGGACTCCATCAAACTGCTGTTGTTGTTAAGTACCGTAGAGTCGATTCCAACTCACAGTCTGAAACTAAACCTTTTCAGATGTAGAAAGCCTCATTTTTTTCCCGTGGAGCAGCTGGTGGGCTCAAACTGCCAACACTGTGGTTTGCAATCCACTGCTTATCATACAAAGCCACCACACTCCTCATAAAGTTGTTAGTGTCCTCAATTTTTCTGTAAGTGTAGGATGCACGTGTGGTCTGAAGGTAAAAGAAAGTTTGCTGCTTTGTAAGTTCTAAATCCACTTCACTTGCCCTATACTTTTTTTTTTTTTTTTTATGTTTTATTGTGAGTTATATGATAGTTTACATGAGAGAACCTGAGTTCCATATTCATTCATTCCATCATATATCATTACATTGCCATGGTTCCAATCCCCTCCATGCATCATCTTCCGACCAAAGGGCATATCCTAGAAGCCCGTTCTCTACACTCCCCACTCTCCCCTCAGTCTTCGGTTCACAGTTCCTCTCACTCTCTGGATCCAAAGTCCCCAGCCACTTCATCCCTCCATGTCATCATCTCTGTCTCCATCTCAGGCATCCCCGGTTCTCTGGGTGGGGTCCCTTTCTCGGCTCTTATCCGTTGGTGGTCCCAGAGACCTCTGCTCATAGACTGGAGAAATAATCGCTTTCTTCCTTGCTACAAAACATCTACCTTGCATTTCCAACACTCACAAGCCGTCTTGATAACCATTATTCACTACAGTATCGCACGTTACCCATCTGTATTTCATTTCATCAGCTCCACCTAGACAGATTGGATAGTACTCACTGGTGATTCTGCCTTCCTCCATGCCCCCTAGCTCTAGGTTCCCTCTTGAAAGCTTGTAAGCCAGTTACTTCTTGCCTTTGTAGTCCTTCCCTCCCCATTTGGGTATCCAATGTCCAAGTTGCTCCTCTCTGTCTACTCTGTGTGTGCAGGGGGTGCCCTATACTTTTTAATATTGCCATCTTAAAAAGAGTTATTAATAGAAAAGAATGGCTTTTCCCATTATGTTTTTGTTAAGTGTCATTGAGCTGGTTCCAACTCATAGTGCCCCTACATAGGGTTTATTATGGTTAGCAGTCCAGTGCTTACCCTACAGTGCCATGCCAGGACTCCTTTCCAATTATATTGTTGTTGGTGTTAAATGCCAATGAGTCAGTTCCAACTCATAGTGACCCTGTATAGGGTTTCCAAGAAGTGACTGGTAAGCTTGAACCACCGACCCTGCAGTTCAAACTAGCTTGCAGTCTGAAGCATGTGGCACTGTGGGCTAATACGATGGTGCTTAACAACAATATTTCATATTTGACAGCTTTCAGTTTTTCCAGATTCATACTTCATACAGTCCATGTTCTGATTATTAATGGATGTTTGCAGCTGTTTCTCTTCATTCTGAGTTGTGTCCCATCAGCTAATGATGGTCCCAAAAGTTGTACTCCATTCCCATCATCATGGTAGCTCTACTTTGAGGAAGCAGCTCTTCCCCAATTATATCTTGAGTGTGAGTAACTTCCAACTCAAGGGGCTCATCTTCTGGCACTATATCTGACAACATTCTGGTGCTATTCATAATGTTTTCATTTTCCGGCACTATATCTGAAAATGTTCCATTGCTATTCATAAGGCTGTCAGTGGTTAACCAAAAGACTGAGTTAGAATGAAAGTGAAATTGCCCATACTCATAAAGTCTGGGTGAGAAGTACTTCCAGGAGTAATAGGAGAAAAGAGACTATGGGAAATTTAATGTGAGAACCAGCAATCGAGCTCATAAACATACGTTAGCAATGAGATTTCAGTAGACTAAACTTACCTGGTGTGGCACTGTAAGATAAGCACTGGACTGCTAACCACAAGGCTGGTGGTTCAAACCCACTAGTCAATCCTCAGAATCCCTATACAGGGTCACTATAAGTCGGAACCAACTCAACAGCACTTAACAACAACAGCAATTAAGACACAACACTAGAGCAGTATGTCTCAAAATATAATTCCCAGCACCAGATTCATTTGGAAACATGGAACAGATGCAAATGCCCAGGCTCTACCTAAGACCTACAGAATCAGAAACTCTGCAGGTGGGCTCTAGCAACCAGTGTTGAAGAAGCCCTCCCGGAGATTCTGATGCAAGCTGAAGTTTGAGAATTGCTTTGAGAGGCAAGGAAAGGCTAGCAGGCTTCTCTTTGTAGGCCCCCTATTAATAAAGGCTTCCTGACTCCCAGGCTGGTGGTCTTTCTGTTGTACCAATATGCTACTTCTCGAGCAGGGTCAGGGAATGGAAGGAAAGAAGAAACCAGGAAACCCAGAGACAGGTAGGTCTAGAGAAACCCTGAACACCAAGCAGCATGGAGACAGACAGGGAGGGAAAGGTACTGATCCCATAACCATTCTGAAAGGGCAAGAATGACTTCTGGAGACTTTCACCTTCTAGGATTTGGTGGACCCTGGAATCTCGCACATACTGCTGAACAGCATAGTCTTTCAAGTAGCCATATCCTCCATGCATCTGTAGAGCCTGGTTGCAGATCTGTAGGAAGACAGGGATTATATGTTGTTGATTCCTCTAAAACTGTGTTAAGAAGTGACAATCTTTCCCCACTCTCACCCGCTAATCCAGTGGCTTGTTGTAAACTAATAAGAGGAAGAACAAGCCACAGACAAACAACCAAGCCAACAGATTCTCTATGGTCGACATGCTTAGAGCCAGTAAGTAAAGCTCGCCCACACACACAACTCAAACTCTTTCCGTGTTGATCTTTTGCTGAGGAAGAGTGGCCACAATCTTGGGTTCAATAGACAGGTTCTAAGGTGCCATCTAGTGGCACAGTAGCCTTAGCTTGGGAATGACTCCTGACATTTTAATTTGCACAATTGGCAATGGACTGCTCCAAATCTTCCAGAGGTAGTGTTTTATCTAGTGCCAAACAGCAGTAACAGAATGAACTGTATAATGGCATTGTTGTTGTTCAGTGCTGTCTAGTTGGTTCCAACCCATAGTGGACCTGTATAGGGTTTCCAAGGAGTGGTTGGTGAGCTTGAACCGCCGACCTTGCAGTTCAAACCAACTTTGCAGTCCAGCGCTTAGCCCATAGCGCCACAACAAGACTCTGTATAATGGCATGAAGCAGGTCAAAAAGCCAGTTAGGAGAGCTCTCATGCAGGCCTCTAATGGGTTACTTTGCTGAATTCCAAAGTTAATTTATGCCTTTCAACATCCTTCGCTCTAGGGCTGCTCACACCCATCCCAGGAGAGTAGGGGCATTGTCACTCACAGCAAAGCATTCATCTGTAGCAAAGAGTTTGGCCATGGAGCACAGGGCCACAGCATCCTCCCGATTCTCCTCTAGGGCCACAGCTGCGTTGCGGATCATGAGCCGTGAGGCCACCAGCCTTGTTGCCATATCTGCCAATTTGAACTGCAGATACTGCAGCAACAGAAAGAAGAGAACCGACAAGGAAAAGGAGCTTAGACCACCACTAATCTGGGACCCTCTATGAAAAAATCTCCAATTAGGTATCTTTTTTAAGTGACTCAAAGCCTTAATCACCTGCTTCCTCTACAGAAAGTTTGCTGCTTTGTAAGTTCTAAATCCACTTCACTTGCCCTCTCCTTTTTAATGTTTCCATCTTAAAAGAGGGTCTTAACAGAAAAGTGCAAATCCTGGCTAAGATGTGTAGTGGTCTCCACCAAAGAGTTCAGTCTCCCTCACCCAGAGAATGTGGGCCACAGATCTCATGGACCACAGAGTGGAAAACAAATGCACACACACTTGGGAAGTTACCTGGTTACTGGACAAAGGTTCTCCAAATTGCTTTCGAACATTCAGGTGGTCTCGAGTGAGAATAACTGAAGCATGAGCAGCCCCCAGAGAGCAGGAGGCTAGAAAGGAAGAGAGCCGACATTTCATTGGAGCAGGAGATAATGCAACAAGTCCTCTCCCATTACTTCCAGCTCACCCTCGCTCCATGTTCTCACCAACATTGATTCTTCCTCCGTTCAGTCCTTTCATGGCTATCAGGAAGCCTTGTCCCTCATTCCCAATTCTGTTTGTCACGGGGACAGCACAGTCTTCAAAGATCACAGCTCGAGTTGGCTGGGAGTTCCACCCGACCTGGCAAAAATCAGGGACTGTCTGGCTGCCCAATTATTCACCCCTCAGGGCAGCGTTCTCTGGTGCAGAGCCTGTGAAGTACAGGTTCCATTACCCTGGGACTTAGACCCTTGAAAACTCAAATATGAGGAAAAGTAAGTTTAGATTTAAAGTCTTGTCAATTCTCATAAGGAGCTCTGCTGGTGCAGTGGTTAAGCACCTTGCTGAAAACTAAAAGGTCAGTAGTTCAAAACCCATCAGTGGCTCTGCAAGATGCAGAACCTGATGGAACTCAACTTTCAAGCAAAAAAATTTTAAACACATTAAAAGAATCACTTTCTAATACGAGGTATGCCCTGGTAATGTAATGGATTACAAACTGGGCTACTAACACAAGGTCAGAAGTTTATATCTACCAGTCACTCTGCGGGAGAAAGATGAACCTTTCTGCTTCCATAAAGATTTACAGCCTTGGAAACCCTGTACAGGGTTGCTGTGAGTCGGAACTGGCTCAGTAGCATACAACGACCAACCACCACCACCAATCCTTTACAAACCTATCCCCAATACTGTTCACAGTCTCTTTTAGGATTAGAATAAGGTATGTCCTCATTTTTAAAGCCTATGAGTACATGCTTTTTTAATACCATGTACAAAATAAGGATTATTTAGAGAAGCTTATTTCTAAAAGTCTTAATAACAATAGTCACATTACCCTTTCTAAACACTACTCACCTCCACTGTGCTGAGTAGATTCTGAATCACAGCAGTCCTGTAGAGCACAACAGAACTCTCCATAGGTCTCTAAGGCTGCAAATATTTATGGATATAGATTGCAACATCATTCTCTCAGTGCAGATGGTAGATTTGAACCACTGACCTTTCAGGTATCAGTTGAGTGCTTTTAACCACTGTGTCACCAAGGCTACTTTAAAAATACTTTGTGGTTGTGGTGGTTGTTGTTAAGTATTCTCCAGTCAATTCTGACTCATAGCAACGCCGTACAGGGTTTCCAAGAAGCAGCTGGTGTGTTTGAACCACCAACCTTATGGTTCAAACCGACCTTGCAGTCCAGTGCTTTACTCAACAGCACCACACAAGATTTTATACTTATATGGGAGGAATAATACACTGGCAACACCAGATCTTGCATTTAGCTGCGGGGATTCAGTGATGTACAGGCACCAGTTCACAAGAGTAGATTATACATATTTCTTCTGAACTTGGTACAAAATCAGCCATGATAGGAATATTTATCTCACAGAAATAGGTAAACACCAAAGTGAGGAATTTAGTTTTTCACAGAGCTGGCTTACCAGGACATCACTGATTTCCCAGTCATGAACTCAGAGAAAACTTTGAACATCTAAGATGTAGCCATGTTATAAAACTAACTAGCTGTTACTTTTCATCTTTGAAAAAACCATTAGACTTCTTCGTGGTCTAATACCTCCCTTACGAGAAATAAGGGAGTTGGGCTAGAAAGGCAGTAGAGCCTCTTCTTTCTTACTCAGATGTCCCCTTACTAAATAAAAGTCCCCCGTTACTTGACCCCCTTCATCTTCTATTCTAGGGACTCCAAGACTTCCTAAGAAATTTAAGGTTCGGTGAGGCAGATATTGAAAATCACTAGACTTTGTAAAATCTCCCACTTCCCTTGTTGTTGTTTATTGTTAAATGCCACTGAGTCCGTTCCAACTCATAGGGACCCTGTATAGAGTTTCTAAGGAGTGGCTGGTGAGTAAATCAAACACATGGAAATTGAGTAATACCTGCTGAAAAGCTACTGGGTAATAGAGCAAATTAAAAAAATCCTTGACTCAAATGAGAAAGAAAATACAACATACCAAAACCTTCAGAAGACAGTAAAAGCAGTGCTTGGAGGACGATTTATAATTGCACACATCCAAAAAGAAAAAAGAACCAAAATCAACACATTAACACATCATCTCCAGCAATTAGAAAAAGACTAGCAGAGTAAGTCTACAGTCACCAGAAAAAAATGAAATAATAAAGACTAGAACAGAAATAAATGAATTAGAAAGCAGAAAAGCAATTGAAAGAATCAACAAGACAAGAATCTGACAAACCATTGACAAATCTAACACTGTGGTTCCAAGGCTATGTATATATCACTGGATTGTTCTGTATGTAGATATGTGGACAGAGGCATAGGCTGAAGGAAAAGTAGGAAATATATATATATATATTTCCTATATATATCCTAAAAGTATATGAGTTTCAAAAATGATATTTGTATATAGGAAACCACAGGGAGGAAGAAAGACAACTGTTGTTGCATGGAAGGGATTGCAGTCTTTGAGAAGAAACAAAGTATATATGTTGAATGTAAAACTGATGATCTTGTCTGCAAAACTTTCACTAAATTCACGCACAAAAACTTACACAGGGTTGCTATGACTCAAAACCAACTCGACGGCACTTAACAACAACAACAGCAACATGCCTTTTACTTAAGATTTTCCAAAAGTTGGCCTAATCTTTCATTATCCGCCTTCTTTGATATTAAGTCACCTGTAATCTCTAAGCACTGTACCTTTAGATTTTTTTTAAAAACTCACACTTTCACTTGGTCAGCTCTCTCCACTGAGAAACCCTAGTCTCCATTAAAGTTCAGCTTAAATGAAACTTCTAAAAGTCTTACCAGTCACTTGAACTATCACTGACCTTGTTTACTTTTTGCTCCCATAGCCTAAGTCTGGAAACTTTCAGTTACTTTACAGCGGCTGTCTGTGTACTTAAATCTCTGTAACTAGAATATAAATACCTGAAAGCAAGAATGAAATTGAATTTAAAATATCTACTTTTAAAATTCATAATACTATCTAATGAAAATTCATAGTATAAAAGACACAAATAAAGCTACTTTGTACTGTCTGCCCTCTAATACCTTACTGTGAAAACATTCCTTCCTCTCCCAGGTAGCGAATTCCTCCCCTAAGCTTATCAGAGTCCCTGGAGAACTGATGGTCCCCTCTACCTCTTGTCAGCTTTGACTCACTGTGACCTTATACACACAAGAATGAAACACCTTCTGGTCTTGCATCATCCTCACAATTGTCGCTATGTTTGAACTCACTATTTTAGCCACTGCTTCAATCCATTTCCTTTGGGGGTCCTTTCCCTTTTTCCTTAACTCTACTTCTTCCAAGACAGATGTTTTATTGTTTCAGTAGCCCATGCTGTTGTTGTTAAAGTGCTGTTGAATTGGTTCTGACTTCTAGTGACTTCCACCCACGTACACCCCCAGAGAAGCTCCAGCTCTTCGAGCAGCAGTCAGAGCCACACGTAGGGAGAGTGCCACAGTCATGAGCTCCACAAAAGGAGGAGGAAATTATATGTATTAAACCCACTTGGTGGGCTCTGCTCCAAATCTGCAGAGTAGGCCCTGGCTAGCCCTGGACTAAACCTCACTAGAAGAAGCAGCTGAACAGCTGTGTGTGTGTGGGCGGAGAGACTACTGATTTGTGCCAGCTAGGCAGACTCAGCACTTTCATGAGTGACTTTGAAAGTTAAGAGGGTACTAGGTGATGCAGAGGCATATTGCTTACTGATGGAAAGATACAACATTTTTTCTTGTACCCCACATTACTCTGGTGGCTTAGTATGGCTGGCCCCCACCTGTATACACTCTGAGTGAAGTTTCTGCTCTTTTGGCAGTTGGAGCCACATCGAAAGGAGTGAGGAACTTGCAGCGAAGCTGGTTCTGTCAAGCCCTGAACTAGAAGTGGGGAAACAGCAGAAGAGCTGGTTCTGACAAGCCCTGGACTTGCAGGACCTCTCACCCTCAGCTGCCCTCTGGGACAGAAATACCCTAATCCACCAACTGCTTTGGAAGCTGCAAGAACTACTTCTGGATTGGGTACTCAGAACAGAGAACACCTTGCCCTACAGGAACTCCACCTAGGGTTCAGGGTATTACAGTCTCATGGGTCTTGTCCTCCCATGACATGAGGTCCTTGGCTGGCAGGCGACCCCCAAATTATATCCTCCCTGCATGTGGCACTTGTCCTAGTTTTTTCCTTTCATTCTTTTTGTTTATTCTTTCTTCCTCTTCTTTCTCACTCTTGCTTTCTATCCTTTCAACCTCTGCTTTCACTTTTTCTGCATCGTTCCCCAACTGCTGCTGTTTCCATTTTTTTTCTCTTTATTTTCCTTACTACTCTCCAGTCTTTTTCTCGTTTACTCATTCCTCTCCCTAATTATGTTTAGTTTTTTTCTTTTTTTTTTATTTACTTGCTTTTCTTTTTCTATTTTCCTCTTCTGCTTTTCTATTTGTTTTTCTAATTCTTTTCCTAGCTGTTGCTTTTTTTTTTTTTCCTTGAAATTTTCTGTTTTTGCTGCTCTTTGCTTGTCTGTTTTTCTCTTGGGGGTGTTTTCTCTTCTTGCCTCATCCAACAGAAGACAGCAACCATATCCATAGTGCCCAGCCATAACCATGCTCTCTACAGCCTCACACACCAGACAAGAGCCAACACCAGCTGATATACACTGGATCAAAAACAACAACCAATATCAGCCAAATTCATCCTACACTGAGCTACATGAACAGCAAGAAGGGAAAAGTGCACTAGCTTATACCCTAATCATACCCACCAAGCTAATTCTGTTCACACGAAGAAAGAACACAGAGTAGTTCAAACAAGTGACTAAGAGGCAGAACTAGAAAATGTTTCTGATGAGTGATTTGGAACTACCTGAAAACCGTTCAAGAGAATGATATTTAGGTAACTCCACATTATTGACAGAAATGTCAACGAAAACAAGGAAGAATTAAGGAAAGCACTACAGGAGCAAACAAAATAGATAAAGAATTGGAGACAATACAAAACCGGAAAATAGAGAGCCAGAAGATTAATACTAAGATCTCGGAAATGCACAATACATCAAAAGGACAAAAGAGTAGATTTGAATCAATGGAGTTTTAATTAGTGAGCTTGATAATCTGCCAATACTAGTAAGTCTGTCAGTAATAGTAAGCTAGAAGAACAATCAGAAAAAAGAATGAAAAAATCTGAAGAAAGCCTAGACGCATGTGGGACAATATGAAGAGGAATAACAACTTATGGGTGATAGGAATTCCAGAACAGGAAGAAACAAAGAAAAGCATAGAAAAGGTAGTCTACTAGCTGTTGGAAGAAAATTTCCCTAACATCATGAATGACGAGAAGATAAACATTCAAGAAGCTGAATGAATAACTTGGATGATTGGGGTGGGCAGTATATAAGAAGAGGGAGGTTGAAAGAAGAATGATGAAGATAGATGAAGACATATGGAGGTATTCAAGGCAAAGGCTAGATGGAATAGCTGAAAACAGTGATATATACACAAAATTGGAACAACGTTCTATGGGTAGATACATGGACAGAGATACAGGCTGAACGGGTATGGGAGGAAGAATGGGATATATTATATACAGGCATCCTGGTGTGGTACTATAGGATAATGTGCTGGATAATGCACGAGGTCAGTGGTTCAAACCCACCAGCTGCTTCTTGGAAACCCTATACAGGGTCACTATGGGTCAGAACCGATTCAACAGCACTTAACAACAACAACATATATATTCCACAAATATAAGAGTTTAAAAGAGGATATTTGTACATGGGTAACCACAGGAAATAAGCAGGGCAACTATTGTTGCATGGAAGGAATCGCAGTCATTGAGATGAAACAAAGTGTATGATTCATTGAACGTAAAACTGATAATCTTGTCTATAAACCTTCACTCAACTCACAATAAAAGCCTAGAAAGAAATAAAAAAAGAAGCTGAATGAACCCCAAAAAGGATAGACCTGCAAAAGAAAATCACCAAGATATATGATTAAACTCATCAAAATCAAAGACAAGGAAAGAATCCTTAGAGCAGTTCAGAACAAATAAAAGCTACCTACAAAGGAGAATCAATAAGATTAAGATCTGATTTCTCAACAGAGGCCATGAAATCAAGAATGCAATGGGGAGACATATACAAAACTCTGAAAGAAAACAAAATTGCCGACCAAGAATCATACACCCAGAAAACTACCCCTTAAATATGACAGTGAAATTAGAACATTTCCGGATAAACAGAAATTAAAGGAATCTGTAATACTCAGACCAATTTTACAAGAAATACTAAAGGGAATCATTTGGACTGAGAACCAAAACCCGTAGATAGACAGCAACCAGAGAATGACATATACAGCAATACCCAGAATTCAATTCAGACACAGAAATATCCAAATGGAGTCCTTGTGGCACTGTGGGATAAAGCACTGAACTGCAAGGTCAGTTAGAACCACAAGGTCGGCGGTTCAAACTCACCAACTGCTCCTTGGAAACCCTATAAAGGATCGCTACAAGTCAGAACCGACTTGGCAGCCTTAACAACAACAACAAAGTAAGACAAACCTACAAAACTGAAAATGGGGAGTCAGAGGTATCAATTTATAATGAGGCCAACTATAAAACAAAAAGAGTTTTATAGTACAAAAAGTACAGTTACAGAACTTCCAAATGATAAAGAAGTCAAGTAGATTTCAAGATAAAACAGACTGTTTTAAACTAGGGAAGAAATGATTGATGTCAAATTAAGAAAAGGGAAAATCATGAAGAGATGGTTTTTATGCTAAAGAAAACATTCTTTGATGGCTACTAGGGGTAAGAGGGAAGAGACAGTAATTCACTGGCTAGAGTGTAAATACATGTTAACTCAGATGACAGGGAGGAAAATATACATGAGGGAGACTGGCAGAAGAATGATGAAGACAGGTGAGAACACAGGTAGTTAGGCAAGGGCTAAAGGGAATTGAAGTAAATAGTGCTATATATACAACCTTACCAGGAGCTCTGGTAGCGTTGTGGTTATGAAACAAGCTGCTAACCTCAGGGTCAAAAGTTTGAAACTGCCAGCTGTTCCATGGGCGAAAGATGAGGCTTTCTGCTCCGGTAAAGATTTATAGCCTTGGAAACCCTGTACAGGGTTGCTATGAGTCAGAAACTACCCCATGGCACATAACCACCATCACCATACAACCTTGGGACAACAGTGTTCTGTGGTTAGATACATGGACAGATACACAGGCTGAACTGGTATGGGAGGAAGACTGGAGGAATACTTACAAAATATGTACCAGGTTGAAAGAGGATATCTGTACATGGGTATTTACCTTTGCTGCAAACACAACTATGAATGTGGTAGAACATTCTTGTTGTTCAGTGCCGTCGAGTCGATTCTGACCCATAGCGACCCTGTATAGAGTTTCTAAGGAGCAGCTGGTGAGCTTGAACCACTGACATTGCAGTTCAAACAACTTTGCAGTCTGACACACCAGGACTCCTGTGGTGGAAGATACAGCTGGCAAAATGACGAAAACTTCTTAGATATTATCAAACATCTTAAGGCAATGAGTTGCTGGGCCTGGGGGCTCAGGACCATATTCTCAGGAGATACCATGGTCAATTGGCGTAACATAGTCCTCAAGGACAATGTTCTACATTATACTTTGGTGAGTAGCATCTGAGATCTTAAAAGCAGCTATTGGTTTTTCCATGTGCAGAAGAGCAATGAGAATTGAAGATGCTTGGAATCAGTTAGCCTAGCAGACTAATGAAACATGTGAACATCAGTCTCCATGACTCTGAGACAAGAACTAGATGGTGCCCAGCTACCACTGCCAACTTCTCTGAAAGGGATCACATTAGAAGGTCCTGGATAGGGAGAACATGTGGAACAAAACTCAAAAATTTAATGAAAAATAAAAAAAGATTGGCTTACTGGTCAGAAAGAGATTGGAGGAACCTGAGACTATGACTCTCAACCACGATTCATGTCTTGAAAGGAACTCACCCTTGGAGCCCAATTTTCAATTAAGCAATAGGTATATAAGTATCTAGGGGGACAAAAACACTAGTAAGATATGCTCATCATGGAATAATGGTCAATAGTCAAAATCAGAAGGGCAACATTAACTTAAGGACAAAATTGAGAAGGGATGGGAAGGTAGACTGGAAATAGGAACCGCAGGAAGGAAATGGGGATAACTGTTGTTCCAGGGAGAAGACTATAATCACTGAGATGAAACAAAATGATTTGTTGAATGTAAAACTGATGAGCTTGTCTGTAACCCTTCACTCAATTCATAATAAACAGTTAAAAAAGAGAGAGAGAGAGAGAATTCAGAGGATATTTTTTATTTAACTTTTGATTTATCTCAGAGCAATAATTTCAGGAGTTCATCACCTTCCGTAAGTGTAGTCATAGAATTTGAAACTCTGTTTTGCATTTTCCTCTTTTGATTAGTGTTTGCAGTTAGCAGTTCAGTGTTTATTCTATGGGCAATACTAGGGCTCTAAAGTGAGGAATAAAAGGAAGAAATGAAATACGTGTAAAATCGCCTCCATGAACAACTATCTCCTTTGCCATGACACCATAACTAGATGGTGCCTATATACCAATAATGACCATTTTGATCAAAGATTCTATAGAATACTTATGAAAAGAGGAAAATGTAAAATAGAATTTCAAATTCTCATAGACTGCAGACTTTCAGGAGCCATGAAGGATGAATGAATCCCTGAAATTACTGCCCTGAGACAGTCCACACCTTAAACCAAAACCATCCTCTAAGTCTTCTTGAAACCAAATACTAGTGTAGCTTAACTAGTAAACCCACCAATCGCTCCTTGAAAATCTTATGCAGGGTCACTGTGAGTTGGTGCCAACATCCCTCACTTTCCTACTTCTTCTGTTGGCCCAGGCAAATAAAGAGCAATTGGTGTGCCTTGGATGACTACTTGTAAGCTGTAACCCAGGAACTACGCAATGAATTGGAGGTAGAACAGACACACAAAACTTGATGTTAGTCCAATAAGCTGGGATACCCCATGAAACCATAATCTTAAACCTCCAAACCAAGTAACCAAATCCCTTAAGGTGTTCGTTTATATATAAGCAGCCTCAACAGCTACTCTTTGTTTATGTCATTACAAATATTATCACACAACTTATGACAATTCAACTTTTTAAAAGTGCAAAACTTTGTGACATCAATGACAGTAACTGTCTGTGTAACCTTACCCTTACTGCAATTTTTTTCATCCCTGTTAAACTCCTTTTCCCTCTCCCTTCCACCCATTGTTGTTAGGTGCCATCAAGTTGGAACCGACTCATAGTGATCTTATTCACAACAGAACGAAACACTGCCCAGTCCTGGGCCCACCTCACAATCACTGCTATGCTTAAGCCCACTGATGCTGTCACTGTGTCAATCCATCTCACTGGGAGTCTTACTCTTTTTTGCTGACCCTCCACATGATATCCTTCTCCAGGGACTGGTCTCTCCTGATGATATGTCTGAAGTATGAGAGGTAAAGTTTGACCATCCTGGCTTCTACCCCTAGTAACCATGAATAAACTTAGTCTCTATACATTTGCCTTTTCTTCTCTTTTTATATAAAAGAAGTCATACAATATTTGTCCTTTTATGATTGCCTTATTTCACTCAGCATAATGTCTTTAAACTCCATCCATCTTATAGCATGTATCGACTCCATTTCTTTCAGTGGCTGAGCAGCATTCCATTGCATCTAAGTACCATAGTTTGCTTATACATTCATCTGTTAATGGGCATTTGTTTCCACCTTTTACTATTGTGAATAGTGCTGTAGTAAGCAGTGGTATACAAGTCTGTGTTTGAGGCTAGGCTTTTCAGTCTTTAGGGTATTCTGGTATAGTGAATTATTTAATATATCTTCTAGCCCATAGGCTTTGTAAACTCCCACAAACACCTTATTCCTGATAGGTTTGGGTCAGAAGTTGATGGATATATGATTCATTTGTGAATGACTGCTAACAGGATTGTTATTGTAAACATTTGGAAATGCAATGAAGGGACTGCTCAATGTTACCTTCCTGCTGTGTTAAAAGTGAGTTCTCTCAGAAGCAGGAATGGGGAATTTCACTACCACCAAAGAAGAAGATTCAGGAGGGAAGTGTGTTTGCTGGACCCAGAGATCCCTGCTTATTGAACTTCCTCAACCTAGGGACAGAAAGCTGTGACACCAGAGGGGTGGCAGAGGATCAGCAGCAGAACCAGAACCAATACCAATCTATAGATCTTTCTTGTTCTTGTAGCTTACGCAACTTATTTACAATATTGCTACAGACACTAAATGTGTTCACTTTGGCATCCTGCCAACATATACCAAACATATTGAGGTAGATACTATCTATGTAAGCTCAAACAATCAACACTACCTTTACAAATACAACTACAAATACCTGAGCCAGTATAACCTGATTCTGTAAAACTATGAGTCAGTCTCTATAAATCCATATGTATCTGATAACCCCAAATAGATTACATAAAACAATATATCTTAGGATCTCAAACACATCTAAGAGTGACATAATTTTGTAAACCTTCAGGATTAAGCATATTGCCTTGAACATAGTGGTATTTAGTAAATACCTAATATGATTAAAGATAAAAAAGTGTAAGGCGCACTAACACGATTCCTTGGCAGTTACCAAAGGGTCAGGAAGGTTCATGCCTCTGCATGAAACTGTTAAAACCCTAGGAGCTGTGTGAGAAGTATATTTAGGGGACATTTCATTATTGACATCTCTTCAAAAGTCTTAACTATAACAGTACAAACTGGAGGTAATTCACTGTTACATCATCAGACCTAAAAAATCTGAACAGGTCTCACCCATTTAACCAACTATAGTTCATGGTTCTACTGTTCTACGGTTCATGGGCTGGTTACAGAATTTCTTAAACTCAGGCTATTTTACTTCTCAAAGTATCTATGAAAACACTGCCACTCTTTTATTAATGAAATAGCCACCAATTTTAAGAATGGTTCACATGCTTTTCATTCGTGAGACTTCTAGTCAACACTAGATCTTCTGTTCCTATTCCTAAAATAACAAAGAGCACCAAAATAAGCTGGTAAGAGACATAGGCCAAAAGCAGAAGAAATGGAGATGGCAAAGAAATACCTCAAAATGAAGCAACAGTTTGCTTATGGAAATGATTGGCAAACTCGGCCACTTTCCCATGGCCTTGTGTTTAATAGTGCTCTATCTCATTTTATTGGAATGTGGCGGCTCCACATGGTAAGCACTGGACTGTGAATCACAAGGTCAGTGGTTCGAGTCCACCAACAACTCTGCAGGAGAAAGAACGAGGCTTTCTGTTCTCACAAAAAGATTTAAAGCCTTTAAAGTTTGCTATGAGTTGAAACTGACTCACAGTACGAAACAACAATAATTCTATTTGAAATTCTCCTGTTGAAAATCCTACTAGAAGGAATGACCTCAAAGACATGTTAGCAAATGTGAGAGCCTATTTCCTAGAACAGGGCCGGGGCTGGTCTGGCAGATGGCAGAGTCTCATAACTCAAAATGTTTCCTATCTAATAGCCACTCACCTTTTTCTCCTTCTTTCCAAAGCTGAGGCCAGGGGTCCCCTTCTCAACAACTATGCAGGAGATGCCTTTGGGACCTGGCCCTCCAGTTCGGCACATGACCACATAGATGTCCGACTCACCACCACCACTAATGAAGGCCTATTGGGTTGGAAACAGAGTACACAAAATTCAAGAGACACTTGAGTTTTTGGAGCCATTGTGGTCCCCCAACAACAGGATACTAAGAGATATAAAACACAGACAAAGTGAGAAGGGAGAAAAGTAGCTACAGTGACTCTAGGGAATTAAGGATCTACTTGATGAGTGTATAAAAAGGACAGACACAATTTGAAAGCAATTATCTGGAATCAGATCAAAAGAGAGAAACAGAGCAGGAAAATAAAGAGAAATGGGTCAGGTATTCCATTCCATCATGTAAAATTCCTATGAGAATGTTAAGTCACAGAAGTCAAGGAGTCCAGGAACTTCTGGGGAGAGACAGGAGCAACTCAGAAGTTCTGGGAGGAGAATACAGTATACTGTGGTACCTTAGAGCCATTAAGGATGTAATGATCTCCTTGTCGTTTAGCTGAGGTCAAAAGGGATGCAGCATCACTTCCACTTTCTGAGGCAGAGAAACAAAGGGGCAGAAAAGTCAATGAAGTCAAGGGAGCCCTCATTCCATCCTTTTTCCAGGGAAATATCCCCATATAAATGGTTTAGCTTGGTAGTTTAAGGTCCAGAGTGACAATGGAATGCCTTGTATGCAGTGGAAACTGCTTGTATCAATCAGACCACTTCCCATCTCTGAGCATGATAGCTTGCAGGGAGCTGGCAGAGACCCTGGCCAGAAGCCTAAGTATTGCTATCCAGGCCATATAGTCTGTTACCCCAAGACCAACTTTTCCATAAGCGATGGTCAGATGTTGTCAGTAGGCTAACAAAGAACTCCTATTGTCACACTTCTCTCCCCACTAGCCCTGGCCTAGGAAATGGTACACCCACCTGGTTCAGTGAGGCAGTAGGAAGCAAATTTCTCCATGGTGCAGAGTGGTGGGCAGAATGTGTGCCTCTGCTCCTCATTTCCAAATGTGTCAATCATCCAGACGCACATGCTAACAGGTACACCAATACGGAGCAAGGAGGATTGCCAGTAATGAAGATGGGACAGGAATGAAATTTTGAGAAAAAGAAAACAACAGGCAGCAGAGTGAAGCAGACAAAAGTGAGACGGGAAACGAATCATAATTAAGAAGATTTAAATTCAAAGGGAAATACACAATTAAAACATATTTCAGGAACCAATGCCACCCAGATATAACTAGGGGCAAGGAATTTCTCACCTCAATATAGATGCTATTTCAACTAGTTTGCATGAGTTCCTCAACTGTGAGTTTATATATACTTTGTTACTGGAGGTTTCATCTCTGGGTGAAGGAAAAACCTAACAGTGCCCTGATCATTCTATGGGAAGTCTGGTATCGGCTCAATCTAGGATCTGGAAAAAAACCTAGCAAACCAATTTTCTAAGCAGTGAATAAGAAGATAACTTCGTCTGACAGGGAGCAGCAGCCTAAAAAGATACATCTTTTCCTTATGAATCTCAAAGTTCACAATCAACATATGAGCACTTCATCATGCTCTCTAGGCTTGGGCACTCACTTGTGGATGCTTATGTAGGCTGTGGTGCTGGTACAGCCTGTAGCCAAGGCTTCAAAGATGACAGAGGTATCAAGTCGTGACAGTCCAGACCCACCTACATCTGTTTGTACGTAGACCCCCCCAAAGCCTAGCTGGGCTGCTTTACGCATCGCATCCACTGGGAACAGCTCCTATAAACAAAAGACAACAGGTTCATCAGCAACTAATGGAGTTAATTACTGATCCATTAATGAAGTTACTGCGATGAAATCCACAGATGGAGTTTTTTTAGGAAGGTGCATGAAGGGGATTTAGGATGTTTGCATTTGAGAGCATGTGACTCAGAATCAAATCCTTAGCACCTAACAATAATAACAGTAATCCTTTTAATGTACTTATTTGTCATTATAATGGTGTCAGTTAAAATGTGTTCTATAGGTACAGTACTGATTTTCTAGTATTGAAAAGCTTTTTTAAAATTATCTGTAGAGCTACTTGTGTGGCACTGGAGGATAAGCACTGGATTGGTAACCACGAGGTCAGCAGTTCAAACTCACTAGCTGCTCTTGGAAATCCTATGCAGAATCGTTATGAGTTGAAACCAAATCAAAGGCACACAACAACAACAATAGAGCTCCTAAAGGGACTCTGGTGGCTCCGTGGATTAAGCATTGGGCTGCTAATTATGAGGCTGGCAGTTTAAACCTACCAGCTGTTCCTGTAAAATTTAGTTTCAGAAACCCTAAGGAGCAGTTCTACTCTGTGAGGAGATGGCAGTGGGTTGGGTTTTGTTTCGGATATAGTGCCACCTTGACTTTAAGTAAATCTAAACCCTGTTCAAATGGCGGGGAAACAAGGGATACAAGACGATGAGGATGGCTTCTATGAAAGGAATCACCTCTTAACCAGGACTGTCACAATCAGAGTCAGAAAGTGAAGAACCATAAAGAGATAAGGATCATTGCATAAGACATTTGCCACAAGTAAAATTCCTACCTTCTGGTCCCACTCTGCCATGTTGGGAGCCATCTCCCGGGTAGCAAAATCAAAGGCCACTTTCTGAAATTCCTTCTGCTCTTCATTTAGTCCCATGGAAGCTGTGGGCAAGATTGCATATACTCAACTGTAGGCCAGGGAAGAATACCACAAATATGAAGCACTGTGACATGGTGTTATGTCAATGGTGATAATCCCATTTGGGAAGGGGTTGTCTTTGTTATGGTACTGAGACAGTATTAGTGTAGGCTGTATCTTGAGTGGCTCTCTAGATAAAAAGGAGACTAAACAAGTATGGGAGAGATGGGGTAAGATATATGCCAAGACACATGGAGATGTCCAAGAAACCAGGAAGTAGTAACTGAAGAGACAAGGACCTTCCCTCCAAAGCCAACACAGAAAGAAAGCCTTCCTCTCTAGTCAACGCTCTGAATTTGGACTTCTAGCCTCCTAAACTACAAGAAATCAATTTGTTTGTTAAAGCCATTCACTTCTGGTATTTCTGTTATAGTTGCACTAGGTAACGAAGACATCTGGAGACAGCATTTGACAATCACAATAAAGCTTTTAACAGAAGAGCACTGTCTAGCACTAGTCAGTTTCTCTCATGGAGAAGGGACTATTATGACATATATTGAAACCAACCCAGGACAATATACAGCTAGTTCCCAGACAGCTCTTCCCTAGTCATTTAGTAAAATACAGCTGAGGCCCAGGGAGACAATGAGAAGCCAGCAATGAGATGAATGAGGCAGAGAAGGGATGCAAACAGGCCAGAAAGAGCACAGTGGGTCACACAGGGTGTAAAGATACTAGTAAAATGTGGTCATCATTTTCCTCCAGCCTCTGTTCCTAAGCGCATCAACTGACCTCATTTACGTTCACTTACCTTTAATACTCTTTATCTCTTCCTTCTCACAAATTTAAATTTAAAAAAATTTAAACACACACATTGAGCCTCAAATTCTGGAGAACACTTTTTTTCCCTTTTAGGTTGTATTGTTTTTCCTGTGTTCTCCTATCCTACTTAAGCATCTAGTATTTTTTATCCAAATGTGTCTGTGTGAATCCATTCACTTCAGAAAAACAACTGAGACATTAAGAGCTTTAGGAGAAAGACATATTGTACGTATACCACATATGTTGTTGTTGTTGTTGTTGTTATGTGCCATGGAGTCGATTCGACTCATAGCGACCCTACACAGGGTTTCTGAGGCTGTAAATCTTTACAGGAGCAGACCGCCTCATCTTTCTCCCGCGGAATGCTGGTAGTTTCGAACTGCTGACCTTGCAGCTCACAGCCCGATTCGTAACCGCTACGCTACCAGAGCTCCTTATATATATGAATATTCAATTCACAGCATCATTACTTTTCAGATTTTCATTACAGTAGTCAGTTCCTCTAATGATCTAAACAAAAAGTTTAACTTCTACCTACTTTTAAAAGACTGCATAGAGTGACATACAACTGAATTGGAAAGAAGAGTTGCATGCCAACTAGCTAGTTAAGTGAGGACTAAAATATTTTTCAGGTTTTGCAAGAGGATAAAGACTTCCAGCTAGATATCAGGTAATAACTAAATGGCAAAATCTGGATAAAGTTCCCATGAAAGGCAGCCATCTTTTGGCAAGAGTTACTGTAGAGAATTTGGACAAAATACCTGGTGTGGTGCTGCAGGATAATGCACTGGACCACAAGGTCAGTTTGAGCTGAAACGTGAGAGATTCAAACCTACCAGCTGCTCTTCATAAACCCTATACAGGGTCACTACTCTACAGCACTTAACAACAGTAACAACAGTGTAAGAATTTAAACAAATTACGACCACAAATATTTTGGAGCTAGGAAACAGCAGTGGAATCAATGACCTGTACAGGACTAATCAGACTCATGCCGCCTGTATTTATTTCTCTTTTCTTTTCTTAGTATAGTCACTTTGAAAGAACCATCTGTCTCAGGTGTGCTAAGAAAAAGCAAAGAAAGAAGTGTTTGCCTCTGCTTGAACAGTGAAACCTGGAAGTATTGTGGCTGTGAGATGTTGTTGTTGTTGTTATGTGTCGTGGAGTCGGTTCCGACTCATAGCAACCCTCTACAGGGTTTCCAAGGCTGTAAATCTTTATGGGAGCAGAAAGCCTCATCTTTCTCCTGTGGAACAGCTGGTAGTTTTGAACTGCCGACCTTGAGGTTAGCAGCCCAATTTGTAACCACTACGCTACCAGAGCTCCTGGGTAAAATGCAAAGGTTACCTTCTGTTATGGGTTGAACTGTGTCCACCTTCCATCCTCCTAAATATGGGCTGTAAATCTTAACCCCTATACCTGTAAAGGAGTCCTGGTGTGGTGCTGTGGACTAATGCATCAGACTGCAAAGTCATTTGAACTGCAAGGTCGGTGGTTCAAGCTCACCAGGTGCTCCTTGGAAACCCTATACAGGGTCGCTATGCGTTGGGATCAACTCGACAGCACTTAACAACAACAAATACCTGTAAAGGGACTTTGGTGTGGCGCTGTGGATCAGCACTAGACTGCGAACCACAAAGCCAGCAGTTCAAACCCACCAACTGCTCCTCGGAAAACCTATACAGGGTCGTGATAAGCCAGAAGTGACTCAAATGCACTTCACAACAACATACCTATACAGAGCCCTAGTGCTGTGATTATAACTCCACTTGGGAGCTGGTTTCTTTGTTATGTCAGTGTGGCAGTGTTAGTATAGGGTATGTCTTACAACTCTTGAGATCTAAGAGTAGATTACGCAAGCAAGCAGATGGGAAAAACATAAACTACATGATGGACCTTCCTTTAGAGTGGAAATAGAGAGCCTTCCCCTACAACCAGTGCCCTGAAATCTGACTGCTAGCCTCTTACACTGTGAGAAAATACGTTCTGTTTGCTAAAGATACCTGCTGGTGGTATTTCAGTTATAGCAGCATTAGAAAACTAAGAAAGAATTTGGTCTTGGAGAGAGGAAGACTGCTCTAACAAAAGACCTAAAATGTGGAAGCAGCTTTGGAATTGGGTAGTGGGTGGAGACTGGAAGAGTTTTATGGTACCTGGAAAACTGTAGAATAAGCACTGGACTACTAACTGCAAGGTTGGTGGTACACACCCACCAGTCACTCCTTGGAAATCCTATACAGGACTGCTATGAGCTGGAACTGACTTGATGGCATTTAACAGCAATATCAAAAGTAAAAGCTTATAGCTAAGCCTTGAAGAGACTTAGTAGAATTACAGGTGTCAAAGGCAATTCTATTGAGGGATACGGAGGAAATGAGGAGAGCCAGAGAGAAATTCCCATCACCTTAGAGAATACATATGGCACTGTTAGAGACTGAATTGTGTCCCCCCCAAATAACTGGTGTAACTCCTAACTTCTAAGCCTGTGGTCAGTGTCATCTGATTGCCAAGGAAGCTAGGAATAGAAATTGAAAAGAAACAAGGGCTGTCCCTCATAGAGAACAGAGAGTCTCACCTAACTGTGAGAAAAAAAATGATTTGTTAAAACCACTCACTTTTAGCACTTCTGCTATAGCTGCACTAGATAAGTAAGACACCTTCTAAGGCATCATACTTCATTGCTTTGCGGCTAAAACTGTGGTTAATATAAAATGAAATTTAAGACCATTAAATTAAGAATATGAGGCTATATTTAATGATAATTTACTTCCAGATTTAGAGCTATGAAGAGTCATTTCTATAGAACACAAGTACAACAGGTGGTGATTTGTTCCTCTTGTGGTAAAACTGGCCTGGCTGTGAGATTAGTACTCTCACTAAACATACAAACTCAGAAATGAATAGCTGTGAGGACTAAAGATGAAGGTGACCTTGAGAAGCCCAGAACAGACACCATTATAGGTATTGTTTGTAGGAATATGAGGACGGTGTTCTTGTTGTTAAGTGCTGTGGTGTTGGTTCCGACTCACAGCGACTCTGTATAAGGTTTCCAAGGATCAGCTGGTGGGTTTGAACAGCTGACCTTGTGGTTAGCAGTCCAGTCCAGGAATAAACAATTAATGGTTCTTAATTGGGATTCAGGCCATTTACTCACATAATCATGCACAAATACTGCTGTTCGTCATAGCTCAAAGATCATTTACAAAATCTTACTTACTGTCTGGAGTCCTGGTGTGGCTGTAGGATACTGTACTGAACTGCAAGGTCAGTTTGCACTGCAAGGTTGATGTTGTTGTTGTTAAGTGCCGTTGAGTTGGTTCTGACCCATAGCAACCCTGAACAGGGTTTTCGAGGCTGTAAATCTTTATAGGAGCAGAAAGCCTCATCTTTCTCCCCC
>NW_006408676.1:6272717-6275160 GCF_000296735.1 Chrysochloris asiatica | reverse complement strand
GTACCAAGGTAACAAAGATGAATATGACTCATTCATACAAAGTATGCCAGAAAGAGTAATGCAAACATGCTATGAGTAAAGAGAAGCGCTACAGAATTTCAGTCCTAGTTGTTGTTGTTAAGCGCTGCTGAGTCGGTTCCGACTCATAGCAACCCTGTATAGAATTTCCAAGGAGCAGCTGGTAAGGTTGAACCACCAAACTTGTGGTTCAAACCAACTTTGTGGTTCAGTGCTTTATCCCATAGCACTACAGTCCTAGTAAGAGTCAATAAATGTTAACCATTATTATTATTCTGTAGAGTAAATGCTATTTCTTAAAACAAGTGACTCAAAGAAGCAGGCGTTTAAGAAACAGATTCAGACTGCATGCTAAGTAAAATACAGGATGTGCTTTAGGCAAATTATGCACTGAAGAGTATGCACACCATAATTAAAATATACATTCTTTTTAGATAACAAATGATTTGAGAAAAGGGAACAACAGCAAAAAGAAAGCATTGCCTGGTAAAAAAAGAATAGAAAGGGCAAGTTAAAAAATAAAATATACACAAGAAAGCATGATGAAAAGGAAAAATACCTACTTTCTTAGAAAAATATGCTATAAATTAAAACAAAACACCAAAACTCAGACCTCATGACCTTTGCTTAAGTTGATAACAGAATACAAGAAGCTAGTCCATACACAAAAAAGGTAAAGATATAAAAAAAAAAGGAGGCTTGATGGCAGCCAGGGTGGAGGTGCAGTGAGATTTGCAGTCAGCAATACCACAGAATACCAGGCAAAGCAGATTCAGGGCAGAGTTCCAAAACTTGGAACCACAAAGGAAGGAATATTTTTAAAGTTTGAAGGCTGATAGCTAGTGGAACTTGTAGTGGAAGTAAGAAATCATGTACTTTTGAATCTGCCGGGCTTGGCAGCCCAGAGGCGACAACTTGGATGAGACCAAACAGCAAGACCAAGTGGGGGAGCACACACACCATGGAAAAACACCAGGGGAACCTCGGAGCAAAGGTGGAAAATACACTTTGTCGGTTTTGCTTAGTTCTAATTTTCTCTTTTTTTTTGGTAATCTGTTCATTGGCCCCCCGCTGTTTGTGTACCTCCACTCTGGTGACTAGAGGGGGTGCCTGAGCAAGTGGACAACACCCGCCCCCAGCAGGGGTGGGTTCTTCTGCCATGCATGCACACAGATACTCTCAGCCCAAGAGCTGCCCCTGAACTGTTTTGTTTTCGTTTTTTAATACAGAAAAAGCCAGAACAAGGGGTATGGAGAGGGAAAGAGAGTTTAAAAACAAAACAGGCCAAAAATTAAATTAAATCCTGAAGTATAGTGTAACAACCAACAGTGGCATCTTGAAATCTATCAGACATCTTTGAAGGCAAGAAGCTGAAAGAGGACATTAAAGTCATACTCATATTAGGGTACAGATTTTTTTTTGCCTTCTCTCCATCTTCTCCCTTTTCTGTGATTATAGACTACAGTATCCAATCTAGTTTTTGTTGTTGTTGTTGTTGTTTTTTTCTCCTTGTTTTTTGCTATTGCTGTTTTGCTGTTTTATTCTCCCCCTTTCACTTGGGGGACTCTGTCTCTCCCTATATTACCCAAGAAGAGACAGCAACTGCTACCATATAGTCAAGCTACAATCACACTCTATAAAAGACCAAAATTCAGGCAAGAACCATTTACCAACTGCCATACACCAGGGAGGCAGACAACACCTGTGAAAGTTACTCTGAGTTAAGTAATAAGAAGAGTGAAAAGGGAAGTCCACATCCTGATCACATCAGAAGGCAATCAGAAAGCATAAAAAATACCGAAACACATACTCAATTAAGTATTAAGGCCACAGAACAACACTAAACAGGTCCAAGAAGCAAATGCAAATGACCATATCAGCACATGTCCAAAAACAAGATAAAACGTCTGAGACAAAAGACCTAGAGATAGACCTGGACTACATTCTGGGAGGAGGGCAGTCCTTGGAAATGTCTGAGAAGGAATTCAGAAAAATGATTATAAAATGTTTCAAAACACTTTACAAGGGAGTTGAGAAAAATAAGGAAGAAGTCAGGAAAGCACTACAGGAACAATGAAATATAGACACAGCATTGGAAACAATTCAAAACCTATAGAAAGAGGTCCAAATGATCAATAGAATATCAGAAATAGATAATACACTAAATGGGCAAAGGAGCAGAATAGAAAAGATGGAAGGTAGAACCAGTGATCTGGAAGACAAATCTCTCAACACCACCAAGATAGAAGGGCAAAAAGTAAAAAAGGATGAAAAAAATTGAAGAAGGTCTAAAATTCATGTTGGACAACATGAAGAGGAAAAACTAAAGAAATGTCAGCATTCCAGAACAAGAAGAATCACACAAGTCCACAGAGGAAATAGTTGAAGAACTGCTGGAAGAAAATTTCTCTAACATCCTGAAAAG
>NW_006408676.1:6261957-6263467 GCF_000296735.1 Chrysochloris asiatica | reverse complement strand
TCACATCAAAACAAACTAACAAAAAACAGAGGGAACAGAAGAAAATACTGTTGAATGATGATGCATGGACGGGATTGTAATCATTGCAAGGAAACGATGAGTGTAAAACTGGTGTTCTCCCATGTAAACTATTACAATGTTTTCCTTTGTAAACTCAATTCACAATAATAGTTTAAAACAACAACAACAACAACAACAAAGTACCAAAAGCTCTAAATTGTATTCAATTTAGTTCTTTAAATGAAATAGAAACCTAAGAGAACCAACAGTTCCATCTAATTTACCTGGGTGTTCAATGAATGCTTGAGAAGTAGCTGCAAATTGTAGTTACAAAGCACCAGACAAGGGTCAATACCTGAACTCAGGCTTTTGAACTCTGGTTCTTAAATTATTAACTGTAGGGGGGCTGGCAAAGCTACGGTGGGTATCTGGCCATCTTCCAAGCACCTGAGCCATGTTGGCCCTGGGAACAGATGTGGAACGATACCATAACACTGTAGATGAAAGGTGCCACTTTTTTCTATTACAACTATAGAGCAGCTTCTACTTTTTTCTCTTAATAATACCTTGCACTAGTAAACCTGGCACACAAAATGGATGTATTCAACAAGTTTATCTTATACTACAAAACCCTAAGAAATCTAGTACATTAAGTAGTTCAAAGCAAACACACTGAAAATTAGACAAACAAACTCAACGCCTGGTAGATCTTTTCACATCAATCATAAGAAATGCTGCATCATGGCAAATCGATTTCACAGACTAGCTATTAACGTATTGTTCCTTTTGTATTGCTCTTGAGTAATGTTCACATACTTCATACAATCTTTGAGTATACCCAGTGTCTCAGGCTGGGTTTTTTAGAGAAGCAAAACCAGTGAAACATATATATGTATATACATAAGTAGATGTTTATTATCTTGCAATTGTAGAGTCCCAGGTCCCCAACAGAAGAGAGTCCCTCTCATGTGTCCATTATATTGGGAGCAGGCCACATCCCCAAGGAAGTACCCCTTTAATTGATAGGCTGCTCAGAGCAACTCATCATAGGGTTAACTACACTTGTATTAGGTTTCATCACTGTAGGAATAAGCACATCCCAACTGCTAAACCTCTGGAAATCCAGGGCTAGTCGAATTGACACAGAAACCTAACCATTACATCCAAGAATTTGTCCATTGCCTGCTTTGACATCTGAACAATCCTATCTTTTCCATCAAAAGCTTATCAGACCTTGTAACCATGGCAATGAGAGACAATATACGATAGAATGAATGTAAAACTAATGTTCTCCCATGTAAACTATCACATAAATCACAATAAAACATTAAAAAAAAAAGCTTATCAGACCGATGGGGGGAAGTGGGGTAAAAGCAGCAATGAAGCAGCAAGCTAAGCCCTACAATGTTCAGTGCACTTCTGTGGACCCAGTTGGGGACCTGGTTGGCAAGCAGTGTGAAGAGACCTGGGGATCTTGGGCCCAGAGTCAGTGGCGTGGCCACGGAGGACT
>NW_006408676.1:6256852-6259663 GCF_000296735.1 Chrysochloris asiatica | reverse complement strand
GAAAGATGAGGCTTTCTGCTCCCATAAAGATTTACAGCCTCGGAAACCCTGTTCAGGGTCACTATGGGTCAAAACCGACTCAACGGCACTTAACAACAAAATGAGTCAGAACTAACTCAACAGCACTCAACAACAACAATATACATTCAATTTGGAAAAAAAGATGAGGCTTTCTGCTCTTGTAAAGATTTACAACCTTGAAAATTCTATATAGCATCACCATATGTCAAACTCGACTTGATGGCACTGGGTTTCTGGGTTTAATAAACAACTAAACAATTTTTTTATTTGACTAATTAAAGAGATAATTCCTTTGAAAAAGGTTAAACTATCTTCGAGGTGAAACTAACAGCTACAAATATCCATATTTAGCCAGAACAATTGTTTAGCTACTTTGCTTATCAACAAGGGTGACCTTGTTCAAACTATGTACACTAAATCAAGGAGTGCATCTTTAAGTACTTTGGGGACTTCTGTGTACTTAACAAATCTTGATATCAATCTAAGGCATTCTAACTACTCTGCTATCTATAAATATATAAAAAAATCATCACTTAAAGAAATAAAGTTGTTTCTGAAAAACAAAGTAGTTAAGAGCTTACAGGCGTCATAAACTGGCAGGAGGAACACCCCTTAGTACACCTAGATTCCAGTGACAACTTAATTCTTCTGGTTACAATTTCTTTTTTAGGTATGTAATCCATGGTGGCTTTCATTTGCAGTAACAGGTATTTTCCCTTCAGGATTTTCAAGAGTAAAGGTATTGCATAAATTATAGGGGTAAAGTTAAACTATATATGAGAGCGAATCTTTCATCATATCTAGCCGTTTGCTCATCAAAACCATTAGCAATCAACTTTTTACATCCGTATTGGTGTGGTGCTGTAGGATAAGCACTGGTTGGCGGTTCAAAAACACCAGCCACTCCTTGGAAATCCTATACAGGCCACACTATGAATCGGAACCAACTTGACACCACTTAACAATATTACCTTTACAGTGGGAGAAAGACGAGGCTTTTTGCTCCTGCAAAGATTTAGTCTCGGAAACTCTACACAGGATCATTTTGAATTGGAAGCTACTCAAAGGCACTTAAAAACAACAAATTACCTTTATGACCTATTGTTATTACTTAAAAACAAAACAAAAAGCCACAAATTTCTTCACCTAAGCATCCATTTCCTTATCTGAAAAAAAAGGGGGGACAAGAGAACAGAAATGAGATATACCAACAGGTTCATAATATAAACTACGTTTCCAGAGGATTTGAGCAAACAGCAAAGGTAACACGTATCAATTTGTAGAATATGATGCTGTAATATAAGCCAACCACAAGTCGGTGGTTCAAATTCACCAGCTGCTCCTCAGAAACCCTAACCGGGGCCGCTAGGAGTGGGCAATGAAAAACAAACAAAAAGTACGAGGGGGCTTCGAGAACTTTGTGGGAAAATATTTAATGAAAGGTAAGGGAGTTTTCCACAATTTTTTGAAGCCCCCTCGTGTCGTCACATACCAATTTAATACGTGTCGCCATCAAGCGCGAACTCCTCTCCATGGGGCGCCATTTGCTTGCCCAGAAACTGAGCTCAGCCACTGAGGCCGGCTTTCGGTCACCCTTTCCAAAAGACATTTCTCTCCCCTTCAAGTACCTAAGGTGGTGGGGACGACAGCGGCTGCCGGAGCAGACGGCGCTCAGAACAGAGACGCGGGCAGTGACAGCAGGCAAGGACCAGTGACCTTCCGGAATGGGACAGAGCAGCGGCCTAGAGGACGCCCCTGCCCTACGAACACCGCGCCCGGACCCTACATGCCCCGGGGCCAGCCTTACGGTCAATGCAGGAGACCAGTCCCCTGTGTGCTCTCTGGGTAGACGCCCAGAGAACATTGCGCAGGCAGCCCAGCTGATCCTTGAGGCGGCGACCACAGCTCCGCAGCATGGTCCCAAGAACTTACTAAGACCAAAGTGAGCACACTGTCGACCTTTGCGGCGCTCATCCAGCCCGGGCCAGCAGGCAGACACTGCCCAGTGACGCCATTGCATTCTGGGATATGTAGTCTAGAGCTGCAGTCTAACCCAGAGACTCTCGAGGCCTGAGAGCGGGAAAGTCAGTCGAGAGAACGGAGACTACAACTCCCAGAAGTCACTGGGTCCTCAGCTCAAGAATGACGCATAGAGAATTTACAGAGGTTCAAGTGGGATTCAGAAGAGGCTGTGGAAGGAGGGATATCATTGCTGATGCCTGATGGATCTTGGCTGAAAGAAGAGAATATCAGAAAGATGTTTGCCTGTGCTTTATTGATTACGCAAAGGCTTTCGATTGTGTGGATCATGACAAACTATGGAAAACATTGTCAAGTATGAATATTCCTGAACACTTAATTGTGCTCATGAGGAATCTGTACCTGGACCAAGAAGCAGTTGTTCAAACAGAACATGGGAACACTGAAGGGTTTAAAATTAAGAAAGGTGTGCGAAAGGGTTGTATTCTTTCACTATACTTATTCAACCTGTATGCTGAGCTAATAATATGAGAAGCTGGGTTAAATGAAGAAAAACGTGGTATCAGGATTGGAGGAAGACTCATGAACAACCTGCGATATGCAGATGATACAACCTTGCTTGCTAAAAGAGAAGAGGACTTAAAAGATTTACTGATGAAGATCAACGAGCACAGGATGTGTTACATCTCAATTTCAAGAAAACAAAAATCCTGACCACTGGACCAATAAACAACATTCTTATCAATGGAGAAAAGATTGAAGTTGTCAAGGACTTCATTCTTCTTGGATCAAGAGACCAGACGACATATT
>NW_006408676.1:6253266-6255327 GCF_000296735.1 Chrysochloris asiatica | reverse complement strand
ATTTTCCCAGATTCATACTTCGTGCATTCCATGTTCTGATTTTCAATGGATGTTTACAGCTGTTTCTCTTCATTTTGAGTTTTTCCCCATCAGCAAATTAAGGTTCCGTGGGCTTTTCTCCCAGAAGCTTAACTCCAATCACATCCTCATGGTCAACTCTACTCTGAGGAGGCATCTCTTCCCCAGTCGCATTTTGAGTGCCTTCCAACCTGAGGGGCTCACTTTCTGGCACTGTATCTGACAGTATTTCTCTGCTATTCATAGGTTTTCAGTGACTAAAGATTCGGAAGTAGTTCGTCACTCTTTTTTCCTAGTCTGTCTTTGTCTGGAAGCTCATCTGAAACCTGTCCACCATAGTTGACACTGCCGGTTATTTAAAATACTGGTGGCATAACCCTCAGAATCACAGCAACTCACAAGCCACCACAGTACGACAGACAGATGAGTGGTGGCCATTTGGTTTTATATAGTACCTGTCACTTTAAATTTCAAGATCTGTGCGCATGCGTAGTAGAACCCTCCAGGGGTGGGGTATCCATTCACTCAGGTATTCCCTCTAGTTACCAGAATGGAGGTGCGCAGTCAGCGAGAGACCAATGAACAATGGACAGATACAAAAAAAAGAATGTCCGCACCTGTAAATCCTTGGATTGTATCGGAGGTACAATCAAGATGGCAGATCAGGTAGACGTGCAGTGAGGAGCTCCGTCACCAACAACTCAGAATACTGGGCCAACCAGACTCAGGGGATGGTGCTAGAACTCTGAACCACATATAAAGGAATATTTAGAAGATTGGAAGGCTTACAGCTAGGGGAATTTGTAGGAGAATCAAGAAATCCAATGCTTTCTAATTCAAGACACTCAGCTATTCCTGGAGCTGCCATCTTGGGAAAGAACAAGTGGGGGAAGGATCAGAACAGCCATGAACGCCTGACAGAACCGAGGAAAAGCAGATTATGACAGATGAAAATGAAGGAGTAGCTAATGGGGAAAAGGAGGATTTGAGGCTCTCAAACATAGTTGCCTTATGTTTTTTGCAAAAGACCCTTGAGACTGAGAACACTTTCACCTGTCTATTTGGATTATCTCCATCTTGCTCTCCGCAGGTTGATTCTTGAATTACTAGCTCCTCAGCTCCTGTAGGGACACCTTGCCCCCCAAAAGCAACTTCATAAAGAATGTTTCTCTAGAATCTATTGGATACTGTTCACAAAATCGTTTTGGGTGGGGGAAATCCTTTGTGGATTCTGTCATTCCTACTCACCCTCCACCTCGTGCCATGTGTCTCTTCTGTGTATTTATTCATTTGAGCTACAGCCATTTGTTGAGGAAATAACAAACAAGAACATTGTAATTCAGCACAACAAGTACTAAAATATAGAATATACAGATTCTGCTCTTGGGGAAAATACAGAAGGAGGCTGAAATGTCCAGGAAACTGGATTGTAGGGGTATTGAAACAAAGGAGGAATCACAGAGAAGACATTGAAAATACGTGGAATTGGTTTCTAGTTTTAAAGATTTTCACAGAATACGTGAAGTCATTTTTATATTTACAAGAATGGATAGCACTGTAACAATGTGTATGGATTTAGGAATAATCACTGGACTGCTAACCGCGAGGTTGGCAGTTCAAACCCACTACTCACTCTCTTAGAAACTCTATACAGGGTCACTATTAGAGCTGACTCAACAACATGGTTTATAGTGCTTATCACCTCGTGAGGGACCAGTAGGAAATTAGGGAGGGTCAGAGCACTAGACACCCATGAATGATATTTAATATTGAATGATATATAAGCTTGGACTACATTCAGAGTCTTGGTGTGGCACTGAAGGATAAGCACTTAACCTCATGGTTTGTCTGAACTACAAGGTTGGTGGTTCAAACTCATCAGCCACTTCTCAGAAACCCTATACAGGGTTGCTATGAGTTAGACAGCACTTAGCAGCAACATAGTAGAGTCATTAAATCTACACTTAATGATGACTATAGAGTGACAAACGTGGCATCAGGATTGGAGGAAGACTCATTAACAACCTGCAATATGCAGATGAT
>NW_006408676.1:6202257-6252661 GCF_000296735.1 Chrysochloris asiatica | reverse complement strand
CTGAAGAAGGCTATCATGTTTGGTAAGGTAGAGGGTCAGAGAAAAAGAGGAAGACCCCCAACAAGATGGATTGGCCAAGTAGCAGCATTGATGGACTGAAGCATGGCAACATTAGTGAGGTTGACCCAGCATCAGGCAGTGTTTCGTTCTGCTATGCATATGGGTTGGTACCGACTTGATGGCACCTAACAACAACAACATTGAGTGACAGGTCCTGAGCTCATTATCTTGATTATATGGTGTGATCTGAGGCTATTTTTCCCATGGAAATATAGGTTGTTGTGTAGATGCCTACTAGGGTTAAAGTAAAACATAGAGCTTAATGTAAACCAGAAGAACCAAACCAACTGCCATCAAGTTGATTCTGACTCCTAGCCACTCTATGGGTTTCTTTACAGGAGCAGATTACCTGATCTTCCTCCCAATGAGTGGATTTAAACAGGTTAGCAGCCCAGTGCTTAACTCACTGTGCCACCAAGGCTCTTAGAGCTTAGTGTTGTGTGTTGTCAGGTTGGTTCTGACTCATAAAGATCCTGTATATGGTTTCTGAGACCAACTGGTAAGTTTGAAGTGCCAGCTTGGTGGTTAGCAGTCCAGTGCTTATCCTACAATGCTATACCAGGACTTAGTATGTTGTTAAGTGCTGTGGAGTCAGTTCAGACTTAGAGCAACCCTGTACAAGGTGTCTGAGGAGTGACTTGTAAGTCTGAACCACCGACCTTGTGATTCAAACTGACCTTAAGGTCCAGTGCTTTTCCTACAGCGCCATACCAAGACTTCTTCACTGAGTAGTGTGTTGTTAGGTGCCCTCAAATCGGTTCTGTCTCACAGAGACCCTGTATAGGGTTTCTGAGGAGTGGCTGGTGAGCTTGAACTGCTGACCTTGTGGTTCAATCCGACCTTGCAGTCAAGTGCTTATCCTACAGCACCACACTAGGAGTCTGGACTTAGTTTGTTGTTGTTAAAAGCTGTTGAGTCAGTTCTGACTCATAGCAACCCCTGTATAGGGTTTCCAAGGAGCAGCTGGTTGGTTTGAACTGTCTACCTTGTGGTTCACTGTTCAGTGCTGATCCTACAGCACCACACTAGGAGTCTGGACTTAGTATTGCTGTTGTCAGTAAGTGCTATCGAGTCGGTTCCATATAAGGGTGTATAAGACCCTACTGTGGGGATTGGTCAGTTTTACTAAGTTTAAAACTAGCAATCATAGAAGTGGAAAAGGGGGCACTTAGTCCATTAAGAAAGAAGAACCAGAAGTGGAGCATGTCCTCTGGACACTGAGATCCTTGTGCAGAACATCTATCCAGGGGACAGAGCTGTGACACCAGAGAAGTAGCTGAGGTGCAGTGGCAGCAGAAACAGAAGTACAAGACAGAGCAGTCAGTGGGCTTCCTGGCCCACAGAGGGAGAAAGCTGAGTGCCTTTGGGCAAGATGCTTGTTGGCAGAGTGTGTTGCTTCTAGGCACTTAATTGGGGGAGCTGAGTTCGCCAACCCAAAGAGCTAGAGCTGAGCACCTTCAAGCCAAGGCTTATTGGCCAAGTGGGTGTTTATTTGAGCGAGTTAAATGTTTGCACTAGCAGGACAGAAGCCAAGGGCTAATGGGGCTGAGCGTGTGAAAGCTAATAGAGCTGTTAACGCTTACAAGCATGGCTGAGAGGAGGTTATCCTGACCAAAGAACTGTATCAAGTGTTCCTGATCCTGAATTGTAACCACTGACTCCCTCATGGGCTCCACAGTTCTGAGCAGCAGTGGCAGAGGTGATGGTGTGGAGACAAAGCAGCTGTGGGCTTCCTGACTCATGGACCGAGTAAAGCTGAATGCTGTGGGCAGGAGGCTGGTTTGCAGATAGTGTCTGCTGGGAATTCATAGGCAGGCTAAAAGAGCTTTGTAGCAGTTGCCCTAACAGGACAGAGGCTGAAGGGCAACATGGCAGAGACGCCAAAGACAAGAGCGAGGCATGCCTACAGTACGGCAGGGAAGAGGCAGTCCTGACTGGAGGACTGCTGCATGTTGAGTTGTTTCTGCTCCTGAGTCGCACCCTCTTCACATCCCTACTGCTGCTGCTGTGTGCTGTGGAGTCAATTCCAAGCCATAGCAACCCTGTACAGGGTTTCCAAGGCTGTAAATCTTTACGGGAGCAGAAAGCCTCATCTTTCTCCCACGGAACAGCTGGCAGTTTCGAACTGCTGACCTTGCCGTTCACAGCCCGATTCGTAACCAATACGCTACCAGAGCTCCTTAATAAATCCTATATACTTGTCTATGTGTTCTGTGCGACCACTGCAATGGATTGTCAAACTCAGATGATCAAACTCAGAGATTGCTGAGAGGGGGATGATTGGTGTCAGAAGAGGGCAAAGGAACTTGAAGGGTGGAAGCATGTCTGACCTTGCTTAATAGGAATCAGCCTTGGACTGATTTTGATTTTCATTCCCCCTTATAAAGCCAGAGAAAGTCAGACGTGGCTTCCACACCATTTTTGCACATGGAGACACAAGACCTAATTCTTCCCTTTCTTTTTCCTCATTTTGGTAGATGAGTGATTTTATTGAGCCGGGAGGAAAAGGAACCAAGTCAACTGGGACACTACTGCTGGAATGAATATACAAGGTATAGCTCCAAAGAAGTCAAACTTGTATGTAGCAAAAGAAGGTTTGCTTGTTATGTTTACCTGGGTTTGTGTATATAGGTGGGATTTTTTGGGTACATTTTTCAATAAAAAATTTCTTTTAAAACAGGGCTGTTGTTGCTAAGTGCTGACGAGTTGGTTCTAATTCATAGTGACCCTGTATAGGGTTTCTGAGGAGTGACTGGTGAATCCTAATCACTGATCTTGCCGTTCAAACCAACTTCACGGGCCATTGCTTATCATCCAGCGCCACACAAGGACTCCATAAATTATTTGGTAGGACTCTACACATGTGAGTTGCTTTTGACCCACAAAGGGGATTGGATAGTTAGCTAATAATATAAATGAGGAACTGACACCTACCAGCAGCAACATGGCATTCGTGTTAGGTGGGACCATGCAAATAGGGTTTTATGAAGCCCTATCATGGGGATTGGTCAGTTTTGCCATCCTCCTAGGTTTAAAAGAACCATCTTAGAAGCAGAAATGGGAGGCTCTCACTACCATCAAGAAGGAGCCAGGAGTGGAGTGCATCTTTTGGACCCTGAGATCCCTACTCTTGAACTTCCTCTATCCAGGAGACAGAGAACTATGACACCAGAAATGTGAGAGACATGTCAGCATTAGAGCCAACAGAACCAAGAACACCGAGACAGAGCGGTGAGCTTCCCCAGCCACACAGCAGTAGAAGCAAGAAAGTTGAGCACTTTTGGGCCAAGGCTTACTGGTGGAGTAGGCGCTTTAGCAGCAAAGCGATACTTGTCAAAGAGGGACAGGAGTCACTGTCTTGGCTGAGATCCAAGATCTAAAACAGATGTGCAATACTTGCTTAAGCAGGCCATGAATGAGGTCAAGGGCCTAGGCATGCCTATGGGCACAGCTAAGGGGAGGCTATTCTGATTGAAGAAGTATCCTGTATCTTGAGTATTCCTGACCCTGAATTGTAACCAGTTACTCCCCTGATAAAATACTAATTGTATTATCTGTGTGGTCATTGTTACAGATTATTAAATCCAGCAGAGAAGAGTGCTGTGGGAGGGATGGTTGGTGTCAGAATTGGTAAGAAGGTTGTATTTCTGACTTCAACTCAGAGGAATTGGCATCAGGTTGATGTTGATTTTGATTCTCTCTCTCCTCTACTTATGAAGTCATAGGTCAGATGCCACACCTGTGCCATTTTTATAGTTGGCATCAGTAGTGGGATCCATTGCAGTGGCTCCAGACTCATGGAAACATAGGATTTTGTAAAAAAAAAAAAAAGACTAAAGGGGCAAGGGAAACAAAACTTTTGATTCTTAGATGGTTACTTTGGTGGTTGTGTTCTAGTGTGACATGGTAGGATAAGCAGTGGGCTGGTAACTTACCTACAAGGTTGGAAGTTCAAACCTACCAGCCATTCCTTAGAAACTCTACATAGTGTTGCTATGAGTTGTAACTGACTTGATGGCACTTATTAACAATAACATAATGATTGAAAGAATAGTAACAGATTATGAAAAGCTGCTTCTGGAGTGGCCTGTGTTAAAAGCCAGGCTGGTTAAACAAGGTGGCTGAAAAGCAGTCAGAGTCTACTGGACTCACCCTGCCAAAGGACCAAGGCCATATGTATACAGATGAGATAGTCTGGGGGTGAGGATTGAATTTGAATTTTAAAAAAGTTACGTGGTAATCAGATTATACTATGCATAGTGAATGTTTCTACCACCTACTGTTGTAAAATATACCTACATGTGTGATGTAGGAAAAACATGTATACCACACTTCACCCCTCCCGCCCCCCGTATCCAACACACACAAAGAAAGACTTTTTGAATTTCCAGCAAGTGTTCACCATCGGATGTACTGAGGCAAGAAAAGTGTGTGCCCGTTAGAAAAGTCCCCTTCTAGGACCAAAAGTTAAAGGGCGCTGACAAGCAGACAGCTGGTATGCTTGCTGTGGTGACCTACTAACCTGGGTCCACTTGATGAGTGGAAGTAGGGTAGACAGCAATGAAGAGACTGAATTTGGACATGTTCTGTTCATATCTGCTGACATAGCCCATGAGGATGAGAGAGGATAAAGGGTTGGCTGTTCTGAAGTGTAGCGTATTATATGGACTTCTTAGTATATACATGCACTGATCTAGCTCAGTGGATTGATTAGAGAGAGGGAAAGAGAAAAAGAGAGAGAAGGGTAAGTATAGAGTGTGTGAGGACTCCAAAGCTTGTAGCTGGCACTCATTTGACCTAGCTTGGGTGACTAGATCTGAGCTGACTAGAATCCAACCAAATGAAAAGATATTTGCTATTATGAGCTGGTAGAAATGTCTGCATTTTGATGGCTTGCTCTGGTCTGGACTTTGCTTATGGATGCAGATAAAGTTCCAACCAGAACAGAAGATTCTTCATATCAAGGAACATGCTTAACTACTCAAGAGTTGTGGTTCGATAGGGATGAACAATACACTGAGTATCTACAACAGGGCTGTGAATGGGAGATAAAAGCATGAAGTGGCTGACTTACACACTTTCATGGGTGTGCATACTCTCACAATGAGGGGAGACAAGAGAGAATCCTCACTGAATAGTTTCTTCTTTTCCTGATGGACTTGGAGGAGAGAGGGTGGGGGAAGATGGTGATAGGTTTATGAGCTTTAGTTGTGTTGATTAACAGCGTGATTGTAGAGATGTAACTGAAAGAGAAGGCGGATGTTAGTCATTCATATATGAAAGGGACAATGGCTAGACTGTGCTGCAGTGAGTGACTTGATTTTGTTCTTTTAGCCTTAAGACTCTGTAACTCTGAATCCTGTTCTGATTCAAAGTGACTCTGTATTGGGCTTCCAAGGAGCAACTGCTGGGTTTGAACTGTCAACCTTGTGGTTAGTAGTCATGATTATCCTACAGTGCCACCCCAGGACTCCAAATATGACTGGGTAAGGCTATGTAAATGTGAGGTGTTTGTGGCCCACCAAGGGGGTTGGATAGCTTGCTAATAGTGCGGATAAGATACATGGCACCCATGTGGGGTGGTGGTAGTGTTAAGTGCTGTTGAATCGGTTCTGACTCCCAGGAATGACTGGTGAGTTTGAACCACCAACCTTGTGGTTCAAACTTATCTTGCAGTCCTGTGCTTATCCAACACCACACCAGAAGTCTAAGTGGGGTATAAATGTAATGCAGGAACTGGTCAGTTTTGCTATCCTGCTGGGTTTAAAATGAGTTATCACAGAAGAGGATGGGGGGGGGGAGTCTCATTACTACAAAGAAAGAAGATCCAGGAGTAGAGCATGTTCTTTGGACTCTGAGATTGCTGAAGTGAACCTCCTAAATGCAGGAGATAGAGCTGAGACCAGAAACACATGGCAGCAGCAGAGGCAATGGAACCAAGATCATGAGACAGAGCAGTGAGCTTCCCGGCCCATGGAGCATGAACGTTGAGTGTCTTTAGGCCACAGCTTACTGGTCCAGCTGGTGCTTAATTGCAGAGATACACTTGCTCAACAGAGCAGAGGCCAAGGGGCCACAAGGCTGAGAGGCCAAGAGGTAAAAGAGCTTTTTAACACTTGCTCAAACAGGTCATGAGGACAACGGCCTGGGCATGCCTGGAGGAGGTTGTCCTGACTGAAGAACTGTATCCTGGGTATTTCTGAATTGTAAATAATGATTTCCCTAGTAAACCCCATAATCATGAGGTTGGCCTCTGAGTTCTGTGGCCAATGCAAAGGATTATCAAACCCAGCAGAAAAGTAGAGAGTGTCAAGGTTGGTGTCAGAATTGGTATATAGGTTGGAGGGAGGGTGGAGGCATGTCTGATCTCTGCCTCATAGGAATTGGACGTGGGCTGAAGTTGATTTTGATTCTTTCTCCCTCTTGTGAGGAGTCATGGTGCGGCACTAAGGTAAGCACTTGACTGGTAACCACAAAGTCAGCAGTTCACATTCACCAGCTGCCACTCCTTGGAAACACTATACAGACAGGGTCACTATGAGTCAGAACCAATTCAAAAGCACTTAACAACAACTACCCCTTGTGAATTCAAGAGGTTAGATGGATTTCCTGCTTCCCCCCTGTTCCTGAAGTCACTTTTGGCTTATTGCTGTTGTTGTTAAGCACCATCGAGTTGGTTCTGACCCATAGCAACCCTACTTAGGGTTTCTAAGGAGTAGCTGGTGAGCTTGAACTGCCGACCTTGAAGTTCAAATTTTGCAGTCCAGAGCATTAACTCACAGCGCCACATAGGAGTTTAAACCATTAGCAGCTTCAGGAAAAGGTGCTAAATATGTGTAAAACTTGAATTCATTTCCTAGTTATATGCTTGTCTGAAGTGCTTGCTCATTGCTGTTCAGAATGGGACTATGTACACCGGGGAGATCAGGGGTTGTGCTGGGGTTATGGTGGGAGTCTGCCTGAGGTTGAACAGAAAACAGTATAGACTATAAAACCTGGTGGACCATGGTCACAATACCGCCAAAGTCACAGGACTTCCTTTAATTAGAGACAATTAAAACAAGTTTTTTTTTTTTTTTTTTTAAATACAGCCATTGAAAAGACAACACATTAAGAAACATGTAAACACTGCAGCTGCTTAGTTACAAGTTGCACTGCTTGGTTTAGTACCTGTGCACTCCCAAGTATGGGGACCTTTAAAGAAGGAGGGGACCAGAGCCTCCCCTCCCTTTCACAGTTGGACAGAGAAGTAGGAAATGGGGGTTGAGTAAGAACAGAAGACTTGGCTGTGCACAGCTCCCAGGAGACTGAAAGCAGAGTCTATCTTCCAATTCTCCCAGGAGAAAAGTTGAAGTGTTAGGAAAGTTGGAAAAACAATTTGTGTTACTAGTTGGAGCAGAGGGATTGACAGATGCTTTCCAGTTAGAAAACCAACCATTAACAGGAGGAAAGCCAGAGCCTAATCTCATGTTCTGAAAAAGGCAAGGAATACTGACCCTGCCTCCCTCATATGCATAAACCCCAACCTTGATAATCCAAGGGCAGCTGGATGGGTGATCCTCTTCCCATGGGGATTGTATGTCGCACCTGAACTCAGGGACCAGCACAGGGGAAACAGCCTGCCGTTCTTTGGTTCTGCTGCCCTCAGTCAACCTCAGTTATCATCCCAAATACTTTTCTTTCCAGTATCAGCTTTGCTTCATGAGCCCTGCCCTGCCAAAGGCTCAAGGCTGAACTTATTTCTCATGAAATGATGAGTCCTCCATTTTCCACCTTAACTGAAAGATGACTTGGAACCAAACCCGCTATTTTTCAAATTAGACAACTTAACCCACCAAATACTGTACTTACTGGCCAAAGGCATCTGCTTGGTCTTTCTATAAGGGAAGGAAGGCTAACAGAAGAGAAATTCCTGGTCATTTCTAGATGAGACAGTAAAGGAAAACCAACACTTAAAACAACAGGCCTGAGGCACAGGGTAACTGAGGGAAAATGGTCCTCTTTTCTAGCATTACTTGGGCTTTTGTATATGTTTCTTTAAAAAATACCAATGTTCTAAATTCTGGTCAGTCAGTGAAGATGAAGACATAATTTGGCAAGCAGAATTACTCTGAAATTGTGGTAGCAGAGTCATGCTGAGGCCTTCTCCTCCTCCCATTAGCTTGTAGGAAGAGGGGTAAAGGGCTTGAAACAATAGTGGGAACAAAATTTTCAAGTGTTTGAAACCATACCTCAATGCCCAGAAACTAAATGGAAAGCAAGAAGTGATGAGGATCCAAACTTTGGAAGCAAAGGAATCCTGGCTCCTCCCCTATCTCTCTTCCTCAAGGAAACAGTTGTTGGGGCACTTAGACTAATGCCCTAAACCCATCCAGGCCCCAGGGTTGAAAGACTGGAACTCTGTGCTAAAGGCAATGTCACCAGGCATTTATGTTTCCTCCCAGTGGGTGTGCTCCAGCTTCTTGCTTTAACTCTGTGACCATCTACATCTACACTGACTCTTGGGTTGTCTCACAGGGGAAGGGACAGTCTTCCAAAGGCCCTTCCACAGGCTTCTGTCCTAAGATGTTGCTGATAAGAACCCAGCAAAGATGGAAGATGATGTCTGGGTCTGTGCGTTGAATGAAAGGCTAGAAAGGAGGTGACTTGTGGGGACTTCAAAGCACCACATCCAAGACTTCCAAGGAGGCAGCCTCCTGATCTTCAGTCTCCCCTACTGTTATGGATAGGGTAGGCCACCTCAAGGACAGCAGAGGGAGTGTAAGAAGTGACTGCCTGGAGGCCCTTTTGGCAGCTTGAATCTCAGGGACATGCTCAGGGATCCTGTGTCAGGAAAACAGAAGGACAGCAACAAAGGTGCCTACTCTCTGTTCTCCTGTCAGATGTGAGGGGGCCCTGCAAGATGGCATCTTCCTAAGGAGAGCCCGCTTTCAGGATGCTGCCCTGCCCTCTCCCCACCTCAGCTGCAGAGACTCCCAAGGTTCTTCAGAAAACCTCAATTCCTTAGGTTCTTCCCAACTAAGCCCCTTAGGTTCATTAGAGAAAAAAATGTAAAAACATGATTTTTTTCGATTGCAAGTAACACATCAGCTGAGCAGCACACCCTCCTTCCCCACCCTCTACCCGCTGGTATTTGGTAGATGGGGATGCTGGAGTAGAGGCCCAGCTGCACTTGGCCCTGGGGCCTCACTGCCTGCTGTTGTTGTCACACAGCTGGCTGGGGGTCCGCACTTCACCCAGGGAGGCTGTGCCCTCGAAGCGTTGTGACGCGATGGCTGCCTGGTGAGACATGCTCTTCCGCACAATGTCACCCTTCCGCCACAACACCACTTCCTGCAGAATTGGGAGGGATGGGTAACACAACACTGTAAGAGAAGTCGGGGGCTAGGGGAGAAGGGTTTCTCAGATGCCCATAACTTTCTCCAGGGGAATCTTAGGCAACAACCTCTGCTTCTTTCTCACAAAGGACAACTTGTACCTTTCTGACCTGGTGCTCCTGATGGTCGAGCAGAAAGGGTGGGGCAACTGCTGGCTTAGGCCCAAGAAACAGAGTAGGTATCAGGAGGGAACTCTTGTTCTTTCTATGGGTATCTGGGGGGCCTGACATTCACAGTCCATGGCAAAATAACAAGTGCCACAGAAGCCTACAAGCTCGCTCCCAATATTGTCCTGTGGGGTCTTTCAGCCACAGGAAGGATGCTCTTCCTGGTGTTTTCTAGGGTATACAGGGCCTGAGGTGTCCCAGCCTCACCTGCTGTTTGAAGTAGCGCCGTTCTTCCTCATCAATCAGCACCAAGTTGAGGTAATAGCGCACTGAGAATTTTTTGTTGATGTCCCGCATGGTGGGGGTGAGCTCGTAACCTGCCAAGAAGAGCCGGATTGGGATGGACTCGCCTGTCAGGACAAAGCAAGAGTTAGAGCAGGGCAGAGGGGCCCCCTCAACCTTATGCCAAGGTGCTTTCTGAATGCAGCAAGGAGTGCCCACTGAGCATAGCACAGGAAACTATAGCAAACGTTTCTGCTGCCCAGTGGTTGCTGAAGCAGAAATGTGATTTTCCAATGCCACTCCAGTTATTACTGGCTCTTTCTAAATGTCCTTTTACCATTCCAACACACAGACTAATAAATATGAGTAATGGCAAAAACACAGAGATTGTTGAGCATTTTTTAATTACATGCAATGTGTCTAGTTACTGGGTTTTCAAGAGGCAATTGTCAAAACCCAGCTTATACCATGTCGACTTGCAATTTCACTGCCGATCCTCTACCTCTAATTAGCATGTTGTTCTTGTCATGTGTCATCAAGTTAGTTCTGACTCAAAGCAACCCTGTATAGGGTTTCCGAGGAGCGGCTGGTGAATTTGAACTGGCGACCTTGTGATTCAAACCAACCTTGCTGCCTAGTGCATTATTCCATAGTTCCACACCAAGATTCCTAATTAGCATAGTCCCCGTACCCCCAATACAATGGATTGGTATGGTGGTACAGTGGTCTGGAAAGCAGAAAATCCTTTGTGGCCCCAGTTATTCACTAACCTGTTACATGACTTTTGAATAAACCTGCTCTTTTCTCTGGATCTTAATTTTCTCATTTGGAAAGCTGTGGAATTAGACTGTAAAATAGTTTAGGTTCCTTCCAGATCTAACATTGTGCCCTTCCTACTATCAGAGGAACACAAGTAGGCCAGTAATTCCACTGAGAAGGCCAAACCTTCTAAGTATTCAAAAGCTAAATATAAATGATTTTTAAATGATCAGTTATCACTGTCCCATTTAATTTCTACAGAAAAAATGACAGTTGACTATATTTGCACAGCTCAGTTCCAGCGCCCCAGTTTCTCCAGTGTTGCAAGCTGCTCAAACTATGAAACATGCCTCCTTCCACATGAGACAGACTGAGAATAAAGGGAACAGAACGTTGGAAGGAGCAAGCACTCCAAAATGAAGAGAGATATTCTTCTTCATCTGTTGCTGCAGACCCAATGGAGAACAAATGTTTGCTACTCACACATAACACATAGTTTTCACCTCTACTTGTCTCGGCTATAATGTTAGCTCCATTAGGGGAGGGAACTGTTTCTAAGTCCTGAGGTTCTTTTCAGTACCTAGTATACAGAGTATACAGTAGTGGGCATTTGAACTTAAAGAGAATGAATTGTTTTATCAGAGCTTATTATTACCTGACAAAAACGAAGCTGAAACATTAATTTCTGGGTCTGCAAAGAATATCAGAATGTTAAAAGGGGAAAAAATAGCAAAATGCTCAAACTGTCTGCTAAAGCAGTACTTTGCAATCATCAAAATGTTTTTAAATAGGCATAAGTCTTGAAGTAAAATCTCTGTTCAAAGAGAGCTGTTCTGGTGGAGATAGGTCAGGCCCTGACACTCCAAAGACTCAGCCTTTCCTCCACTCCATTTTCTTCTGCACTGGGATCCACAATGCACCAGTAAAGAATTACAGGCTAACACTTTAACACTATCATTCCCCAGGTCCCTCCAAAGTTCTGTGAAAGACTTGGGTGAACAGGAGTGGGGAATAGGCTTTCTACTCAGCAGTGGAGCCAGGAGCTCACCTCTCACAGGTGCCCCATCCATGATCTCATACTTGGCGATGGTGTCATTCTCATGGTAAACATTGGGGCCCGTCCCAGTGGTCTCCCGCTTGATGATGTCAATCTCCATGTGCTTGATCTTGATTCGCACAAGTAGGAAGTATATCTTCCCCACAATGACATCTTTCAAGTGGTATCTGGGAAAGAAAAAGTAAAGAAACCAAAAGGTTTGTTCAGGGGATGATTCTCAGCACCTACATGCTGTTTTGGTTTTAGTAGTGTATTGCCATGTGTGTTGTCTAAAGTTGCAGTACAAACCCACCCACCTTTCTGCTAGCATTGTTGTGTTTGTTAGCAGGGATTTCCCAACATATTCTTTTTTTCCCCCCAAGTAGATTCTTTGTTGTTGTTTTTGTTAAGTGCTGTTGAGTTCATTCTGACTCACAGCAACCCTATATAGGGTTTAAGAGGCTTTAAATCTTCGAGAGAGCAGAAAGCCTCATCTTTCTCCAGAATATATTCTTTACCTGATTCAAATTAACTTCTCTTCTCTATCCTTCCATCCTTTCCAACTTTTCCCTGAAACTGACTTTCCCTTCAGGAGGGCTCATGTTTAGTCATGTAATCTGCCTTCTCAAGAGGTTATTGCCTTTTATATTTGTGCTTGTTTTTTTACATATTCCTCTATACTGAGAGACTAGGTTCCTTTCTTCTCTAATCTCCACAGAATGTCTTTTAGGACCTAGATGACTTGCAGCAGACGTGACCTGTTTACTTGAGCCTAAAGAAGCACAGGCAAGGGCAATAAGTAAATCAAAGGTAAATGAGTTACACTATCCATCACTGTTTGCTCTCTGAGCTCTGCTCAGTAATGCTTCTGTCCTGTGAGGAATTCAGTCATGTTGCATAACCTTTTCTGATGCTTTGAAATTTTATCTTTGGGTCAGCCAGTAAGATTGACAGTCTACATAGGTTAATGCGCTGGACTGCAAGGTCAGTTTGAAATGCAAGGATGGCTGTTCGAGCTCACCAACCACTCCCTGGGAACCCTATACAGAGTTGCTGTGGGTTGGAACCAACTCGACAGCAATTACCAACAACAAGAAACAACACACGCGGTAGAAAAATAACAGAATCTTTAAGCCTGAAGCCTGCAATCACAGGACATGAATATTGGCAGGGACTTTAGAATTTAACTTCCTTATACCAGACATGAAGAAAAGGCAGTTTAAAAGAATAAATAATGTGAAACAGGACTTGAAAAGTGAGCCCAGGTTTCTAATTCCCAGGACTGTGGTTTCCCACTTTTTAAACCACCTTCTGTTTATAATCTAATTGGGAATCCAACAATCTAACTGTAGATATGGAGTAAATGACTTAAGAGCATATATTAAAGCAACTTCTCCACAAGAGAAAGGTGAGGCAGTTTCCTTCTGTAAGATGTACAGTCTTGGAAACCCTATGGGGCAGTTCTATCTCGTCCTATGATCGGATCACTATGAGTTGGAATTGACTTTACGATTAGGTTCAATTCTTGGTTAGGATACTTACAGCATTTCGGAAGAAATGCTTAAGAGATTATAGACCCTGGGTGTCTTCAAACTTAAATAAGTTAAACTTTGCTTCATTGTTGTTGTTAAGTGTCATGGAGTCAGTTCTGACTCATAGCAACCCTGTATAGGGTTTCCAAGGAGAAGCTGGTGAACCGCTGACATTGCAGTGCAGTGCATTTGCTTTACTTTAATGAAATCTTAACAAAAGCATAAACATATACACCATAGATAAAAGAGCTGCTCTCTCATTCTCGCCCTGCTCTCCTTCACACTTTCTGTTGTTTCTCCTGTGTTTTGAGCTCATAAACCTGGCCCAAGCCCTTCAATATTCAGATGAGAAATTCAAAGTATGAAAAATATTAGTGCCTTCTAAACTTAACTCAACCCTTTAGTGATAGAATGAGGCAATAACTCTAGTCCTGTGCTCTTCCTATTCCATCACAGAAATCCCTTTCACTCTGTGTAGTCTGTTCTTCCAGGGCAGGACCAGAGTCTGAAAGTACGCAGTCCCTGACTTGCACAGAATGAGCTTGTTTGTACGTTACATAGAGACACTTAGGTGGCTTTTAGGAACCATGGTAACCCAAAGGTTTAAGCTCTCCACTGCTAAATGAAAGGTCAGGGGTTCAAACCTAAAATGAACTGGTGATCTGCTCCCATATAATGACAGCCTAACAAAGCCTGTGGGTCAGTTCTGTCCTATCTCCTAGGGTCACTGTGAGTTGGAATTGACTCAGTGGCACACAACTAAGTACCTTTTACTTACCAAATGTGATATTCTTTACATTGTTATTGTTGTGTGCCATCGAGTTGGTTCCGATTCACAGTGACCCTTTATAGGGTTCCATGAAATGGCTGGTAGGTTTGAACTGCTAACTTTGTAGCTGAGAAAAGCAGTGGAGGGACCCAGTGGTGGGGGTGGAGGTGGGGAGTGGGGTTCTGGGTTATAGCAGACATTTTATTGGGGTCTCACTTGGCTTTAGGTCAGGTGGCAGGGGAAAGAATACACTTTTCCTACACGTCTAAGTATGTTCCTTGTTTATAAGAAATTTGTTCCCAGTGACTTCAAAGGGTAACTATCTGCCTCAACTTCCACCACCTGGAGTTTTGTGGCTCAATTTCCACTTCCTGCATGCTGGGTTTGAAGTGGTACCGTAAGCGTAGCACAGACTCTAGTTACAAAAGTGTGTGTGTGTTTTTATAGCTCCCTGAGATCAGAAAGCCCCTTTCACTTGAGAATATTTGATTTTTTATATTTCTAGTAATGCATTATATTCAAAAGGAGTCCTGGTGGTACAGTCTTTAAGTGATCAGCTGCTAAGTGAAAGGTTGACAGTTTGAACATACTAGTCACTCTTCAGGAGGAAGAGGTGGCAGTGCGCTTTGGTAAAGATTTACAGCCTTGAAAACTGTATGGGGCAGTTCTACTCTGTCAGACAGGACTGCTATACAATGCCATCGAGTCAGAACTGACTTAATGGTATTGGGTTTTGGTTTGGTATTAAATTTAAAAGAACGATGCAGTTAAAAATATTTTAAATATTCTAATCAGTAGTGTAGTGGTTACGAATTGGGCTGCGAACCTTAAGGTCAGTGGTTCGAAACTCCCAGCTGCTCCGCGGGAGAAAATGAGGCTTTCTACTCCTGTAAAGATTTACACCCTCGGAAACCCTGTACAGGGTCGCTGTGGGTCGCAACCGACTCGACGGCACTTAACAACAACAACAACAACAATATAGAACATAATTTAAAAACATACAGGGCTTCCCAGCTTGCTGGTTAAAATACCGTTCTTTTAAGACTTGTTACAAAACATCAGGTGATCCTAGCAACAACTCATTTTAGTGCAAGGAAGGAGCAACAGGCCACAGCCGGCGTCTGGTTTCGTCAGTTTGTTTAAAGACATAGTGTACGTAGGAAACAGATGATAAGCAACAGGACTGGTATCTGACATTATTCTCATCAACAGAAGGAAATAGCTGCACCTAGAATCCATAACAAATGCCCTTTCCACGTTTAGCTTACTTGGAAAGATATGATACAATGTTTACCTTCTTTATCTAACATTGCTAAATTTAACTAAAATGTTTTTATTTCCTGATCAATCTATCTGTAGCCAGCCTTGCACACATACTTACCACGATTTCTGTGGTCTACCCACTACATGCCACTTTGAGTTAGCCTGGTTATGGGCCTTCATCAATTTGTACTCTCAGTTTTAGTTTAAACTCCCTACATAATTATCCCACACTCTGGGGCCCAGGACACTTACTTGGATTTATTGTATTCAAATTCAATGTGTAGGCAGTCCTCAATCCCAACTTCCATCTTGATGGAGGAGTTCAGTTCCGGATATGTGCTGAGTGTGTGAACGACAATGTCCATCTCCTTGACTACATCATTGAGGCGGCGGCTGATGGTGGCTCGAAGGAAATACCTGTAGGAGGCCAACCACCATGAATGATGCTGCCCAGGTATATACACAAAAATGGGGCTTCGAGTCTGGTATCCTTTTGAGAACTTACCTCTATGGGTCCAGTTCCCAGAAGAAAGGCACACATGCACTTATACAGAGAATTTTGTGATTATAATTCCAAGTTAATTCAAAGACTATTTCCCCAAATTCCTTATTGGAGCCTCTGACTCTGGGTTAAGAACCTTGCTCTATGAGACTGATACCTTGGCTCTGTACTTCAAAGCATGTCATTCATATGTCTTCCAGGGCACTTATAGGTTTGATTATGTGTTTAAGTACAGGTTTTTTTCTAACCAACTCCTAGGTCTTTGGGTGCAGAGATCTGTTGTGTTCTCAGATTTGTATACCTATTTATTTTTAAATTATATAATCAAAAAGCACTTTAAAAGCCCCTTAACTTTTAACTAAAAGAGATGTACTGTGCTAGGCATAAGATGAAAAAGATGTAGTCTCTTGGGAAGCTCACAGAGCATTAAAGGAGATGAGTAAATAAACAGAAAAAAAAAAAGAACACATGGAGAGTGCTAATTGAGATAAAGAAATCAAGTGATGAAGGTAGGGAGAAAAAGGTATTTCTGGAAAAGCAACAGAGATATGAAAGGACCTGTCTTGCTCGAGTAACAAAATCTGGCAGAATCTAGGGTACGTGGGGAGGAGGCTGCTGTGGTTGCAGACAAGCTAATAGGAGACACCCATGGTCCTTGAAGGTTTTGTATGCTAACACTAGTCTCTATGGCCAGCCATTTTATTGTTGCCTCCTCAGGATCTCCGTCTCTGAGAACTAACTGGATGCAAATGCCAAACCAGGGAGAAAGCACCTCATTAATTACTTTTCTTCTAAATGACACCTGGTTAATCCCCACACACATCAAACATTACAGGAGAGTTATAAAAACAAGCTACTCAATCACCTGCAAGGTTAGGCTCTCACACTATGCCCTGGGGGTGCTAACTGCTCCTGAATAATCCTTTTATTTATCTTCCCAATGTCCCTGTCACACCTCTTCCAAGTCCTTTTTCTCAGTGCTCAGTCTTTTAAGCCTGCCCTTTCTCTCTTGGTGGAAGACCTTGGTATATACCAAGGAGATGCAAGCCATTCCAGTCATGATGCATGTGACCTTCCTTCTTTGTGGGCACACCTAGAGCCTACAAATGTCTGTATCCTCACTTACCTTTCCTTCTTCTAACAGTACTTCTCTTTTTTCAAGAACATTAGAAACACCTGGGGGCTTAAAAACCCATAAAAAACCCTGGTACCCAAGCACACTTGACATTTAATTGTCTAGAGAAGTGCTCAGGAATGATTTTTTTTTTTTTTTTTTTACATTTCCTAAGTGATTTTATGGTACAAGCCTTGTTGAAAATCAGTTTTCTACACCTTGAGCTTCAAAAATTCCCAAGTTTATCTACATACTTAATCTCCTGCTAAAGATTTCTTCTTTTGGGCTTATAAAAGGTCAAGAACTCACAACCTCCCAAATACTCTTGGGACCACTGCACTCTGGGGCTATCATACTTTCTCAGTTTTCTTTCAGAGACAGCTGTCTCAAGAGATTATCTTCTAACTGCTTCATCGTTCTCATTATTGCTATTTATTCTTGACCCCTGACTTCTGATCCCCACCCAACAGAAACTGCTCCCTAATACATGGCCTCCTAGCAACCAAGCCCGTATTAGCTTTTTCCTTGGTGCTTATTCTGTATTAGACACAAAACCCTTCCTTCCTCTTCAAAGCATCTACCCCTCACTCCCCCAAGAGGATAGTACCCCGATTCTGTTCCTCCACCTCCCGCCTACTTTGGGGAACCAGTAGGTCCTGGCACTTCTCTCCCTGGTTCTCCCTAATTCTCAAAATCTTTTGGACAGGCACATTATCTAAGTGTCCCCTTGGGCCAGAGCTCCAGGCAGGCTTATGTTTAAACTATCTGATAAATTTCTCACCTCTGTATTTTGCCAGTGTTTCAAATTCACTTCTAGAACTGGATAGGTCATCTCATCTACAAATCATCTCTTCCTCTTGACAGCCCTCAGTATTCATCTCCACTACCTCAAACCTGGTAGCGTAGTGGTTACGAATCGGGCTGCGAACCTTAAGGTCAGCGGTTCGAAACTACCAGCCGCTCCGCGGGAGAAAGATGAGGCTTTCTACTCCCGTAAAGATTTACACCCTCGGAAACCCTATACAGGGTCGCTATGGGTCGGAACCGACTCGATGGCACACAACAACAACAACAACAACCTCAAACCTTCAGTCAGCAGAGATTACTAATTTTCTCACTTTCTGCTTACTCCTGTTGTATTCAACAAAGTAAGCCCCTTAAGGCTTCATAATAGCATTCTAAATTGTCTCCCATCCCCAACTGCTACAAATAGACTCTAAATTAATCTTCCAAAAGAACTACCCTGCCTAAAAACAAAGGGAAAAAAAATCCCACACCATTTTCTCATTCTGCTAAGAGATAAAATACAAACACTTAATCTGGAATTTACATTCTCTAAATTTACTGATGTGGCAATGTAGGTTAATGCACTACTCTGCAAGGTTGGTCTGAACCACAAAGTCGTTAGTTCAAGCTCACCAGCCACTCATAAGAAACTCCATGCAGGGTCATTATGAGTTGGAATGACTCCACAGCACTAAAAACAACAAACTGAGTCCATGTCTTTTTGGAGTTATGGTGTAGTACTGTGGGTTGAACCACTGACCTTGCAGTTGAAACTGCAAAGTTATTTTCAACTGCAAGGTCAGTGGTTCAAGCTTACTAGCCACTCCTTGGAAACCCTATACAGGGTTGCTATGGGTCAGAACCGACTCAAAAGTACTTAACAAAAAACATTTTTCTGAGAGTCCTGGTATGGCGGTGTAGAATAAGCACTAGTTTGGAAATCGCAATGTTGGTAGTTCACATACACCAGTCACTCTTGTAAACTCTATACAGGGTCGCTGTGAGTTGGAACCAACTCAATGGCATACAACAACAAACTTCCTTAACTAATTTTCTGTTCTTTACTTCCTTCTCTCAATATGAATCTTAAGTTGTGGCTGTTAAGTGCCATCAAGTCGGTTCCGACTCATAACAACCCAGTATAGGGTTTCTAAGGAGCTCTAGGTAGCGCAGTGGTTATGAATCAGGCTGATAATCTCAAGGTCAGCAGTTCAAACTACCATCTGTTCTGTAGGAGCAAGATGAGGCTTTCTGCTCCCATGAAGATTTACAGCCTCAGAAACCCTATGCAGGGTTGCTATGAGTGAGAAGCAACTCCATGGCACATAACCACCATCAACCACAGGGTTTCTGGGGTGTGGCTGTGGGCTTTAATCACTGACCTTTGGTTAGCAGTCCAGTGCTTATCTTACAGCTCCAAACCAGGACTCCTATTATTAAGTACCATCAAGCTGGTTCCAAGTCATATCGACCCTCCATAGGGTTTCAGAGGAGCAGCTGATGGGTTTGAATCTCTGACCAGGACTCTATAGTCTTCATCAAATTTGGACAGTAACAGTTTTGTCTCTGACATAAAAATATTCTAGATAAATCTACTGCAAAAAAATCTAATTAAATAATAAACCCCATAACAAGCTCACTGTTGCTGCCTTCTCTAAATACTGTCTCTAGTGGGAGTAATCTCACTGCAGATATTTAAAAAGATCTCCCTGCAAAATTTACACAGAAGAGCCCATAAAATCTGTTCTGATGGAAGAGGGGAGACCAAAGAGAAAGAAAAGTGTTGCATGGTCTTTAGGCCATCCTAAACCCAGGTCTTCAGGTGGTGAAAATGAGCTGATTTCATGAGAAGGAATTAAGGTGAGAACAGGTATCCAAGGTATAGGAGGTCTGCTTCATTCCAGTGATGTCATATCACCTTGGGGCTAGACCTAAGACAGTCACAGATACTCTGGATTTATTTATTTATTTTTCAACCCAGAAGTACTGGGATCAGATTCTATCCTTAGAATTTATCACAATAGAACAATACAAATAACCACAGATACTTGTAATAATGTGCTTGTTAATTTTCAGAGAACTTATTAAACTATACTATGCTTTATTTTTTCTATCATCTCAGAGAGAAGGAAAAAATTTAACTAGAATTAGGATCCAAATCTATTACCCATTTTCCAGTGAGAAAGGTTATAGAGTTACAGAGCATCAAAAAACTGCTCAAGATCATGTTGCTAACTGTGGGGCTGAGTAGGACTGAGGGGCAGCATCTCTTGACACCCATCCAATGATGGGCTATGAAGAGCCAACGGTGAAGTTTTCAGAAATCTGTCACCTGCTGTTAAACACAGCTATTACTTAACATCACTCTATATAGACTAACAAATGAGATATATGAACAGCAGGGTAACATATACTCAAAGTCATCACTTCCTCATCTCCTGCTTCCATAAAGCTCAAAGCTTTGGAAACCTTAGGTAGTTGTACTCTATCCTTATGGATGCTATGAGCTGGAATCAACTTGACAGCAACAGGTTTAGTCCTCATGCTCCGGACAGGGGTGCGGGGGGAGGGGGTCACTATGTCTGGTGCAGCCGCATGATGGTAACAATGCAGTATCACGGGGTGCCACTGTGCGTTTCATTCAAGATCTTGTGTTCTGTGGTGTCACGTTGGCAGCTTGAAATTGGACATGATGGGAAATACTTTGAGCCAGGGTTTTTCACTGCCAGATAGCCTGTCATTAAACATGTATCAGCCTAGCAATGCTCTCAACTCTGGTACTTCTACCTGCTGATCCAACACCCATATAAAGACTTCCCCAAAATGAGAACAGGTCCTTATCCACATGGGCAGTTTCTGGGGCAAGTGGTAGAAGAGGTGAATTTTACTTACCGTAGCTTCACATTTTGCCCTGTGTAGGATTCATACGGCTTCTCCACGTGGGTGAATTCAAAGTCAAAGGCTTGTGATTGGGTGATCTCTCCTGGCCGGGCCAGGTCCTTCACCAAGGACACAAACTCATGGTGGTTCCCTCGGTCATAGTAGAGTTCTGGAGAGAGAGCATGTCACTGTACTCTATGAGGCCCTGAGCCACATGGGTCAGTGAGTGTGGGCTAAGTTGAAACCTTTCTTCTGAAAGACCTCCACCACCCCAGTGTCTTTTCAGTCCACTAAAGGTAGGGACCTCCCTTCAAAAACAGGTCCTTTCTAGCCTTGTTTTTTGACTCCCTCTCTTTTAACGAACGACCCCCAGTCTTTCACTGTTTTCTCCATATGCTTGTCTCCCCACCACCCTCCTTCTCACACACCGCTCTGTTTTATTCCATCATGAAAAACAGGGATATGGCGGGAACCTATAAGGAGGTTGGGTGATGAAAACAGTTTGTGCACAAGAAACAGTATCTACACAAGAAAGGCTTGGTGATCTGCTTCTGTAAAGACTGTTGTTGAGCGCCAGAGTCAGTTCAGACAGACTCATAGAGACCCTCTATTAAGGGTTCCCAAAGGCTTTAAATTTTTTGGGGAACCAAAAGTCTCATCTTTCTCTCTTGGGGCGGCTGATGGGCTTGAACCGCTGACGTTGTGGTTGACAGTCCAGTGCTTACTGTCTGGAGCTACCGCACTCCCATCTGTAAAGAGTACAGTCAGGAAAATACTCTGGAGCTGTTCTCTCTAACACACGGGGCTGTCATAAGTAGGGGGAACTTGTTGGCAGCTGGAGCTGTAGGATAAGCACTGGACCTCAAGGTGGGTTTGAACCACAAGGTCGGTGGCTCAGAAACCCTATACCAGGTTGCTGTGAGTTGGAACCAATTCGATGGCACTTAACAACAACAACAATGGGGAACCAATATCTAAAACATCACATTTCTTTAAAAAACAACAAAAAACCTTAATCTTGGAAAGGAACCTTGGTGGCACAGGGGCTGAAGTGCTCAGCAATCAATTCAAAGATTGGTGGTTTGAATTCACCAGTTTCCACGGGACAAAGATGGAGCAGCCTGTTTCTGGAGAAACATAGCCTTAGCAACCCGGTGGTGCAGTTCTACTCTGTTGTGTTGTTGTTAAGTGCCATCGAGTCCGTTACAATTCCTAACAATGCTGTATAGGGTTTCTGAGGAGCAGCTGGTGGGTTTGAACTCTGACCCTGTGGTTTGAAGTCCAGTGCTGATGCTACAGTGTCACATTAGAGTCCACTCTGTTGTACAGGGTGGCTAGTAGTTGGAATTGACTTACCAACAGTGCATTTTCTTTTTTTTTTTTTTGGGGGGGGTGCTTTTGAAAGCATAGTTAATTGTTTAATCCTATCAGTCTTAGGATATGAGGTATCTTATTGTTGTTGTTAAGTGTTATTGAGTCAGTTCCTACTCATGGCGATTCTATATAGGATTCCCGAGGAATGGCTGGTGGGTTTGAACCACTGACCTAGTGGTTAGCAGTCCAGTGCTTATCCTACAGGGCCACAGCAGGACTCCTAGACTTACCTGGAGGGCTTGTTATGACAGAGAGAGTGTTGGGTCTACCTACGCCCAGTGTTTTTGATTCAGTAGGTGGGGCCTGAGGATTTCCAGTTCTAACAGGTTCCCTAGGGATGCTGATCTGCTAGAGAACCATACTTTGAGAAGCATTAACTGCATCTTCTTCTGGAAATGGCTCTGGTATTTTTCTTTGCATTTAAAATTTTTAATTTTGTTTTTGAGAATAAACAGAGCAAAACATAACATATACCATTTCTACTTGTACAATTCAGTGATATTAATTACTTTTGCCAAGGAGGAATACTCCTTTTCTGAGTTGTTCCTTCCCCATTAATATAAACTCACTGTCCCCAAAGGTTCTATTGACTCTTTCAAGTTGCTGTTACCATTTTATTTTATATAGATAGTTCTTGAAAGAGCATAATGCTCAAGGTAGACTTAAAAAAAAAAAAAAAATTAAGCTAAACTACTGTTTGGATTTGAGAAGACTTCAGGGCTATTTTTGGTTTAAGTTTTAGATTATTTTAGGGCAATAGTTTCAGGAGTTCATCCAGCCCCCTTGGCTCCAGAAAGTCTGGAGTCCATGAGAATTTGAAATTCTGTTCTCCATTTCCCCCGCTTTGATCAAGAATATACTTTGATAGTATCTGTGATCAAAATGTTCAGTAATGGTAACTAGGCACTATTCAGTTCTTCTGGTCTCCTGGCAAAGAAGGCAGTTGTTCATGGAGGCAACTAACTACACATGAAGTATCCTCCTCCTATTCTTGACTCTTCTTCCTGTGTTGCTCCAGGTAAAGAGAAACCAACTGAATAGAGACCAATTGTTGTGCCTTGACTTTTAAGACTCCAGGTACTATGCAAGAAATAGGAAGTACAACAGACACACTAAGAATACTACTAAGTCAATTAACTGGGTTGTTTCATGAAACCGTAACTCTAAACCTCCAACCAAGACACCAAGTCCTGTGAGGTTTTTGGTTGTTATGTACAGCAGTTACTTTTCACTTTTGGTTTGGTTGATGTAAATATATTACACAACTTTGGCGAGTTCAGTGTTTTACATGTGTAAAACTTACTGACAGCAATTATAATACTTGGCTCTGCAGTCTTTCCTTTAAGCAATGTAAGGTTTCCAACACTGTTAACTCTTCGTCCCCTCTCCCTTATGTCCCTGGCAAACACGAATCAACTTTTGGTCTATTATTTGCCTTTTCTTGTCTTCTTCTAAGGCACCCTATGTGGGTGAGGCTGGAACCTTTCTTCTGAAAGACCTTTCCCAGTGCCTTTTCAGGTATGGGACCTCCCTTCAAGCCTTGTTTTTGGACTCCTCTTTTAAAGAAACCCCAGTCTTTTCACTGTTTTCTCCATATACTTGTCTGTAGGATAAGCACTGGACAGTTAACTACAGGGTTGGCAGTTCAAATCCACCAGCTGCTCTGCAGAGAAATTAAGACTTTTTGTTCCTGAAAACGTTTATAGCCTCAGAAACTCTAAACAAGGTCACTAGGAGTTGGAATTGACTTGATGGCACAGGGTTTCGTCTTTTTATATAAGTGAGGCCATACAGTATTTGTCCTCCAGTAACCGATGTATTTCATTCAGCATAATTTCTTTAAGCTCCATTCATGTTACAGCATAAAGACTTGTTCTATTGACTGAGTAGTATTGGTATTTTATTCTAAGTTCATACACCCATTTATCCTATATTATTTTATATGTTTGCATGCTGCTACTTAAATAGTATGTTTTACTTATACACAAGGTCTTTTTCACCTTGAGCTGGATGCCCCTTATAGATCACACCTCTATCCTGGTTTCCTGGCATCAATCCTAGCTAGTGCCTGGCTCTGCAGTAGTGGACACTTATTATTGATATGACTGCACATGCCCCTTACAATTCTTGCTAACGCATTCAGGTTTTTCTGGGTTAAAACTGTGCTGGGCTGCAACCTGCAGGAGGGAAGCTCAACTGGGAATGCAGTGAAGGCAAAGCAGCTGCTACTGGGGAAAGTGTTCAGGTCTACAGAGAGGAGTCTCCAAAACAACAGTTATTTGGCTGTTTCTTGCTGTCTCTGGGGCACAGGGTAGATCTCTCTCAGGAACACCTGAGCCTGAAGGGTGGTGGTTGTGTTGCAGAAGGTGGACTGGCTCTAGGGTCCACTCCTGACTGCATGAGGTCTGAGGCCCAAGGAGCAGCACATCCTTCTACATTGGGCCCAGGACATCAGACCTCTTGGTTCCCCAAAGCCAGTACCATGTCCCAAGGTGCACCTGCATGGTGGGTGGAACCACCCTCAGGAGACCAGGCCTTTGTTCATCCAGGAGCTAGCTGGTCCTGGCATACCTGTTCCCCAGATACAGTGGCACTCTGAGGCAGAATGGACTCCGCCAGTCATGTGGATAATCAAACTAGCAAATGCTGCTCCTGTGTGAATCTTTTTTTTTTTTCTTTCTTTCTTCTTTTTTTTGGCCTTTTCCCACAATACAGTTTTTAAAATTTTTAAGTTTTTATTGTGAATTGAGTGACCGTTTACATGGGAGAACATCGGTTTTATACTCATTGTTTCATTGCAATGGTTACAATCTCCTTCATGCATCATCATTCAACAGTATTTGCTTCTATTCCCTCTGTTTTGTTTGTGTTTTTTGGGGGGATGGACTCCATGGCTCATAAGCAACTCCTGTGTGAATTTAAAAATATTCTAAAAACACAGTCTGTGGCAGATTCTCTGATGTAGTCACACTTTGACTTACATTATATTACAAATGATTACTTCCTCTTACAAAAACTAAATGGTTTCAGAAGTAGCAGGCAACATTCTGGGTAGTGAAAACCAACAAAGCAGCTACGTGAGAGATGACAGTACCAAACCAGGGGAGCAGGTAGGGTAGGGGATGGCAAGTAACCCCTTGTAAGTTTTAAAATCCAGCAACTGTGTCCCCAGTAAAAATAAACACAAGTACGTATAGCCCTCGTGATGAGGACTCCTCCATGGATTTCTGCTGATCTGTCCCAGGTGAGCCAGGGCAGAAGGTACTGGCTGTCCATGGGAATGACTCCAGGGGATAGACGTAGGCAGAGCAATGGCCCAGAATTCATAAATGATAAGTGGGAAATCTCAGAGTCAAGAGAAAGAAGAAGTGGGTGCAAAAATAGGCAAATCTGTTCAAAGCCCAAGGAAATATGAGAAATAAACACAACGGAGAAGGATCAGAAAGTATTCAAAGAACACAAAGGCCATCTGTCTGCTCATAGAAACCTCTAGCAATAGCTAGGATCTGCTGCCGACCCTTGGGGGACCTGGCCTGTGGCAGGGAGGTCCTATCTGTATTGTGACAGCCTCCCCCACCCCCATGCACTTTCTCTTAGGTGTGTGTGTATATATATATATACAGGCTTCAAAAAAAATCTGTGGTCAAATGGAATGAAAAGATAGTGGAATTTTCCCACGAACTCTCCCCTCCCCATATTTGTATCACCTCCTCCATCAGACACATGGATGAGTGGTAAGCGTGTGGTTTATGTGGGCTTGATTTGGCCTTTTAAATTATAAGCCATTTGCAAACAAAGTATTGCAAAGGGGTAGATATAGCAGACATACTTTGCTATTTACCAAAAAGTATGGGTTCTTGCTCACATATTTTAAAACAGAAAATAGAAGACTGTTCTGTATAGCATGAAGTTTGGCTCCTAAGAAGACTGAAATGGGCTCTATTCTGTCCCAAATATGCAGCTACAAATCATCTACAGGTCTGCCCAGTGGCCAGAGACCTCAGAGAGCAGGTGTGCCCAGTGGCCAGAGACCTCAGAGAGCAGGTGTTTTGGAGTGGAAGTAGGAAGTGACAGTTGTTAAGGTACCTTCCCTGTCTCCAGCTTCCTTCTCAGTCTAATAGGAGGAAATAACTTTTGTACTCAGGATGTTTCCATGGTGAAACTGCTACCAACAGCTAAGGGCTCTGCCCTTAGGAAGGAAAGCAAGCTTTGCACCACGGGATTGTTCCATTAAAGACACTCTGATGTGTGCTGCCAAGAGCCAGGGCTATGGTCAGTCCTGGCTTCACGTCTGTCAGTCAGTAAAGCAAAAGCCCCTCTAAGGAGCTGCTTCTTCATCCTGATTTCCACAGCCACTTTTTAAGGACTGGAAAACCAGTCAAAATCCTTGCTTGCCCTATACTCCTCAACGTCTGGGACTGGGGGCAATCTACTGGACCACCTCACACAGCTCTCAGTCCCTGTCAACAGCTCATGAAGAAGTCTAGATCCAATCCACTTTCTCCCATGTACCTTTAATTTAATACATCAAGGGTAAGTGTGGTAAGTCTCGGGAGGTTTTAAAAGCACAGACTTGATTGGTGCTAATGGGTTTAGGCACATTCACTATCACTACTTTTAAAAGTTAAAAAAAGAAATCCAAATAACACCTATTTGGCTTTGGGGCACAGGGGTGTCCATGTTTGCCATCTTCTACATGTAGATATGATCTTAGTTCATTTAACTCGTTAGCCTCAAAGGTGGCCTAGCTCTGTCTGACATCCTTCATTAATGTTCTACAAATGATACCAGCTGAGTAGTCTCTCCTTCTAAGTCTTACAGTACTTCCCATGGGACCCCTTACAACATTCATCAGGAGGGCAGTGGTAGCTCAGTGGTGGAATTCTTATCTTCCTTGTACGAGACCTGGGTTTGAGTTCCACCCAATGAATCTTATATGTCACTACCGGGCTGGTGGCTCACAATTGTCTGAGCCTGTTGTTCATGGATCACCATGAGTTTGGGAATGACTCCACAGCAATTAACAGCAATTAACAAATAATTGGAGTTTAGGCCTTTCTAGCCATGGCCCTAACAGGGGAGATAACCTCTCTATACATTTGGTGGCATTGCTTGAACACAGAACAAGCTATTGGGTAAAGTATACCAGGTGTAGGGAAAGGAGCTCTGGTAGCATAGTAGTTACAAGTCGGGCTGCTAACCTCAAGGTCAGCAGTTTGAAACTACCAGCCATTCCATGGGAGAAAAATGAAGCTTTCTGTTCCTGTAAAGATTTACAGCCTCAGAAACCTTATGCAGGGTCGCTTTGGATCAGAAGCCACTCCAAGGCAGACAACCACCATCAGGTGTAGGGAGGATTCTGATGGGGCTTAACAACTTGCCAAGAATAACAGAAAAATATGTATGACTTCAGTGAGTAAGATCTCTCAAGGGCCATGTTTAAACCACATTATCCATCAATCATGTAAACGAACCATAGGATGAAAGACATCACAGGTCTCACACTCCTTATTTTTTTTACATACAGGGAGAAATCAGTCTCAACTTGGCTTAGGAGAGTATAGTGGAAGAAAGAAGCAAAAACAGGTGGATTTGATGTTTAGATTTAACACCTCCTTATCATAGTTCCCTCAGTGACGCTGTTTTCAAGGGAGGGTGTTGCAGAGGGGGGCCATTTGAGCTTGCAATGGACTCCAGTGAGGACTCCCCTTGCCTATCAACTACCTCCTTTACATGCACAAGCAGGAAGCCAGCCTCTTAGCTGTGACCAACAAAACACATCTGTGCTCTCCCTTCCTGTCATTCAAATAGCTAGCTCTTATTTATCTAGGCAGACAAGAGAAAAATCCAGACCATAGCTTCAAAAATTCTTAAATCTGACCAGCTTATCCAGTTAACAAATGGTTACTGACTACCTACCATGCGTGAGATACTGAGATTAGGGATAGGGAGAAGACAATGATGGCTTTCAGGAGCTTGGGGTTTAGTGAGGGAGACAGACAAGTCAAAATAACCCAAAACATCATGGCCTTTTCATGACTAACTTTTAAAGAGGCATCAGCAAGGCCTCTGGAAGAATAGTGGAGGCATTGCTCGAGTCTGCCTGGGAGGCCAGGAAAGGCGTCCTGATGGGTGTGATATACCCTGCAGAAAGCTGAGTATATACAAAGGAGAGATACCAAGATTCTAAAAGGAACATGATATTTTTTAGGAAGCTACAAGTCGGAACAACAACAACAACAACAAAAGATAGTGACAGGGAACAGGTGAATGGCTAGCGAAAGACAAGGCTGGAAAGGTGGGCAGGTGTCAGCACAGGAAAACTTGGATGCTCAGTTTACTTTTTCCTTTTCATCAGCAGGGAAACGAGAAAAATACAGAGGGGACTGACCATAGATAGAACTGCCTTCTCAAGAGTTCACCCTGATATAAGATGGACTGAAAGATGAGGAAAACAAAGGCAGGGCGACCAGTTAGGAGGTTGTTACAAATGTAAATAATAAAGGCAGTGGCATTGAGAAAGGAGAGGAAAAAGCCCAATTAAAAACGTATTGTAATTGTTGCTGGTGTTAAGTGCCGTCAAGTCGGTTCCAACCCATAGTAACCCTGTATAAGGTTTAGAGAGGAACAAAACTTAAAGCCAATTGGAGATGGAAGAGGAAGAGTAAAGAGCCTAAGATGATCCCTCCAGGTGACATCAGCCTAAATGGAGAAACTAGGAGAAGCAGGACTGAGGATGGAGTGAGTGGAAGGAATAGATATGGGGCTTTCTATTTTGCATATGACTCTGTGGTACCTGTGGGGCATGTACATGTCCAGCAGACAGCCAGAAACAGAGGTGTGAAACTTAAAAGAGACTTCAGGTCATGACAAAGAAAGAGTCTGAAAGTCATCAGAATACAGGAAGACACTGAAGTCACGGGTGAAGATGGTAAATTCACAGAGTGAGAGGAGGAAGGAACAGGAGTTAAACCTCTTCCTGCCTCCTTCACAAACCAAGAGTTAGACTGAGCCTTTGCTGAGTAAGATCTGACCCACTGTGAGGAACTGGGTCTACAGTAATCCAATACAATAATTAACACACTCTCTGCATGGTATTGACTGAGAGTTTTTCCTTATTGACTTTTACTTGGGTTATCTGCATTCCTGAGGAAGACAGAGGGCACGTCAAAAAGTTTGTGGCAAAATTCTGTGATGTTTTAATTTAATGTTTCCATCAATTTTTTGAAGCCCTCTTTTATTCCTAGGTAAGAACAACAGACCAAAGGAGAGAGTAACCTGGAGCAAATATCTAGTTCACTCAGGCATGCCTCAGAAGACAGGCCTGGAAAACTACTGCTGAACGGTGACAGCCTTGACAATCCTATAGAGCAGTTCTACTCTGCACATTGGGGCTGTCATGAGTCAGCATTGACTTCATGGCAACTAACAACAAGAAACCCCTGAAAAACTTCTTGATGCAACAAGTTTAGCAAGGAAAGAGAAAACGACCGTCATTATTATCTTAACTTCCTTTTATTGAGTACTTTCTATGTGTGACAAGCACTGCACTTCATACATACTATTACTAATCTGACAACATCCTAGCCAAGTTGGTATTATTATAAATTGTGGCTTATATGATGTAAGTAATTCCACTAGTGAATACACAGTTGGGACAAATACAGTTTTATCAGAAGGAAAAAGAAATTAATCTTAAGGATAAAATGACAAGACTTCATTTTCAAGCTGGAAAATTCTTGCCCACTTCACTTTTAGTGAAGTCCATGGAGTCCTAGTATAGCCCTGTAGGATAAACACTGGACTGTGAACCACAAGGTTGGTGTTCACACCCAACAGCTGTCCTTGGAAACCCTACATAAGGTCACTATTTGGAATTGACTACATGCTGGAAAGAAGGAAGGAAACCCAAAGATTATGTTTTACAATGGAATCAATGAGAAGAAATTAACTGGGAATAAAATGTGTTAGCAGCAACTTCATACATCATTCGTATAGTCAGACCTCAGAATTTTATTGAAGTTTTAGCAACTTCATACACAGTCAAAGAATGTAATGAAGCATAAAACCACATGACCACAATTTCAGCAAAGTTCCCTCTAAGCTTATTATTGTGCTTGATGTCAATTCAGCTATGATCTCTAGATGCAAATATTCCACACCAGGAGGACAGAAGACTAGGAGGCTAAGAAAAGTCATTGTGTGTTTCCAAACAGATTGGTATCTCTTTACTAGCAGTCAATCTATCTATTTTAGGAATGTAAATTCCTCTTGTGTGAGTTAAAAACTTAACTAGAAAGCCTATTCTAATGCTTTGTCCTTGATTGAACAATAAACATCCTAGAGCCAAATAAAGCAAAAGCATATTATATTAAGCATTATTTTGTATTATTCTATCACTAGTTGGAAATCCTATACAGGGTCATTATGAGTTGGAATCGATTAGATGACACTTAACAACTTCTTGTAAAGGGAGTGTGGTGGCTCCCTACAAGAGACATTGGATTGTGAACCACAAGGTTGGTGATTTAAGCTCGCTAGCTGCTCCAAGGGAAGAAAGAGGAGGCCTTCTGTAAACCCACAAAATTTAAAGCCTCGGAAGTCCTATACAGTATCACTATGAGTCGGAACAGACTTGATGGCCCTTAACAACAAGTCCCTTGTGATAGAGTCCTAGTGTGACACTGTTGGATAGGCACTGGACTGTTAACCAACCACAAGGTCAGCTGTTCAAATCCACAAGTCGCTTCTCAGAAACTCTATACAGGGTCACTATGAGTTGGAACTGACTCACCAGCACTTAACAAAACAACACTCCCTTGTGTGGAGTCCGTGGGTGATGTAAATGGTTAACACACTTGGCTGCTTACTGAAAGCTTGGCAGTTGGAGTTCACCCAGAGGCACCTTGGAAAAAAGGTCTAGGCAGCCCAGTTCTACTCTGACACACGTGGGTTTGCCATGAATTGGAAATAACTCAAAATCAACACAGAGCAACGTAAGAACTCAAAGAATAATCCCCCGAAATGCTCAACATTTTCACAATGTGATTCTATTAACTCTGCTTTACAGGTGCGAAAGCTCAGGCCTTGAATGGGGCCGGGCTCCCCGATAGCCACATGGTCAGCTCCGCTTAGAGTGTTAAGGGCTTTCAGTGGGAACATCCGAAGGTTCTATGGAAACTCAGCCGGGAGGATGTCTGGGGACTCAAGGAGTTATTAGGCCAGGCAGCCTCCTCAACTACTTGTCATTCAGACTAGATGAGGCCTTGACACCATTCTTCCTAGAGCAGGTAATTTTATCCTTTTTGAGGCGGGGATTTCTAGGTTCCCTTTCACATATCAGTGAGGAACCACCTGGTAATGATGGTATATGTACAAACTTGTCTGTCTATACTACCTTTACTGTAACCAAAGAATCCATGCATTAACTTTACTTTTTGAAAACATTAATTCTAAGTAGGCAAGGGTTCTGTATTTCAAATATCATGCTTAATAGTTAAAATGCTTTGGATTAATTCCATTTAGCCAGTGTTTGATCTGTTGTGCATAAGGTCGCTATGAGTTGGTACTGACTCGACAGTGCCTAAGAACAACAACAGTGTTCTTTACCAGGAACAAGTTGACCTACCATTGGAAAAGGACAATTGTGGTTGTCACCATGTGGAAACACCACTAGCATTGAGTAGGTGGAAGCCACAGATGCCATAAAAATCCTGCAACAACAGAGCAGTATGTGGCCCCAAAATGTTTAGTGCTGTTGAAAAACCCTGGCACTGATGTTGTGTGAGCCAGAAGTAGGAAAACAGAGAGTATGCAGTTCATTCTCCACCCACTTATCGAGCATAGTAAAAAACAAAACAAACCCCATACCCAAACCAGTTGCTGTTGAATTGATTCCAACTCCTGGTGATGCCATGTGTCCAGAGTACAATTGCTCCATAATGTTTCATGGCTGTAACCTTTAGGAGCAGGCAGCAGGCCTTTCCTCCAAGGTGCCTCTGGTTGGGTTCGAACTGTCAACCTTTTGGTTAGCCGAATGCTTAGCCATTTGTGCCCTTAAGGATTCCGGTACTGTGAAAGGTCTTTCAAATTCTAGCTTTAAAATAACAACCAAAAAAATGCCACAGGATCAGCTAGTCTTCAACCTGCTTTCATTTTCTTAATTCGCAGAGGTGAAATGTTTCAGGCTGACTACTGGACTGCAAAGCCAGGACATGGGACTCCTATTCTGGGGTTCTTCCTGTGTCTCAATGTCTCCTATAAAAGGGGGATAAGAAATTCTTTACTGAGCTCTCACGATCCAAGAGAGTATTTAGCAAACTATTCCAAGAAGGCATTAAAATACTACTATTATACATGTGTTGTTGTTGTTATGTGCCGTGGAGTCAGTTCCGACTCATAGTGACACTGTACAGGGTTTCTGAGGCTGTAAATCTTTACAGGAGCAGAAAGCCTCATCATTCTCTCACCGAACAGCTGGTAGTTTCGAACTGCTCACCTTGCGGCTTGCAGCCTGATTTGTAACCAGTTCGCTACCAGAGCTCCTTATATGTGGTGGAGGGAATAGGGTATGGGGTTCTCTACTGTAAATGTTCAAAGAGCTCTGGTAGTGTAGTGGCTATGAGTTGGGCTGCTAATCTCATGGTCAGCAGTATGAAACTACCAGCAGTTCTGCAAGAGGAACATGAGAGTTTCTGCTCCTGCAAAGATGTACAGCCTTGGAAACCCTTTACAAGGTTGCTATGAGTTGGAACTGACTCCACAGCACATAACCCCCACCACTGTAAGTGTTCAGTACATAGGATATTTTTTTGATTCTGCTCCAAGCCAATTTATTTTAGAAGAGGATTTTAATAAGAACAATATATAAGCAGTCTTTATTTCTTTGTCTTTAAGGAGAAAATCAACTAAAAACTAGCAATCTAATAAAGAAGTTTTAAAAAATGCAATCAATAAGAATGGGGCTGAAAATAACAGGTCTTTCTTGAAACGTGTAGATGAGACAAACAAGAAAAGAAGCCAAGAGAGGATTTGACAGGCAGTGTCTCCCATATCCACATCTAAAAGTAAAAAGGCCTGGGTAGAAGAGCAACTAAGTGGGCAGAGGGCTCTTTGAGTCTAGGTGTCCATATGGTGGTAACTTCAGCATTAGAAGGGTCTTCCCCCTTAACAGGCCCACCTGCAGCCAGAGTTGTGCTTAGCAGGATGTGGAAGAGACAACTTAGGTGCCCAAGAGGCAGGTGTCGACAGCGCAGGGGTACGGCGGGGGCGGACCCTCTCATCCTTAATCCTCCCCACCCAATCGCTGGGCGCTGTCAAATCTAGCAGGGAAGGCGGTCACGCAGGTAGTCACCATGAGCGGGAATTATAGCGGAGCCCAGTCCCCAGCATGCATCTGAGCCCCCAAGTCATCCCTCCAGCCCTATCTCGGTGCTTGGTCCACCTACTTTCTGCTCCCCGGGTGAACTCACCGATCTGCCCAATGAACTCAATCTTGATGCCCTGGTGCTCCAGCCGTTTGTTGGGATTCTTGAGTACGAGGCTCACCTTCCCGGACACCGTCTCCCCGTCATAGAAAAGAAAATACTTCTCCTTCTTGCCGTCCTCTGTCTTGTGTTCGGCCCGCTTCCTGCTCTCTGCATCGCTAAGCAGGATCTCCACCTCCACGCTCTGTCCAAAGCCGAAGAAGCTCATCGCACCGCCGGCTGGGTGGACTGGGGCTAGTGTCAGCAAGGCCCGCTTCTCCTGCTTTCCGGTGGGCGCTGCGTTAGGGGGGACCAGAGCACTCTGTACTGGCCCCGGCTTGGGCGGGCCGAACTGCAGCCCGGTTCTGTATACCCGACCGAGTTAGGACTCAGGCCAGTCGGGTGCACTGGGGTGGGCTGCGGTGTGTGAGGAGTGGCTATAGCAACCGAGGCTGGAGGCAGCGCCTGCAGAGGCGACCCCAAGGGCCGCCTGCCTCTGCAGCCCCGAGCAGCCGGCGGCCGCGTGCAGACGATTGTCCGCACAACGATGCTGGCCTCGCGGCGGGGTACCCCACACCCGGAGTGGAGCGGCAGTGCGGAGCCGGCAGGCGTCGCCGCTGCGCCCGCCGGGCGGGGCTAAGCGCCAGGCAACCAAGACTAGCTTCCCGGCTCCGGGGTGAGAGGCACACCGTCGAGCTCCAGCGGCTACGCGGCAAGGGAGGACAGCCCTGCGGACTAAGGGGCTCTCCGGCCACGGACGCTGGGTGCCCGCGCATGCGCAAGGCTCTGCTCAGGCGCGCCGGGCTGGAGAACGCGCCTTGCGCACGCGCAACAGGAGACTGAGGCTGGCCTCGCCCTTAGTCAACATGGTGATCGCAGCGTCCCTTTGGGAGAATCTGGGCCCACCTCTTACATGATGTAAAGGACTGCAGGTGCTTTCTGAGTTCCCGCGTTTGCTCGTTCCTTATTTTAATTCCATGTTGAACTGCCACCCATTCTGGGTATGTACAAAGTCTCTTGTCTAAAGGAGGTGAAGGTTGCCCTTTGACACGCAAGGTAATATAACTTGAGGGGGCAAAGGTAAAAATTTCTACAGGAAGTATCCGTTAGAATTCTTTTTAACGTCCCCTCACATTTAGGGAAAATAAGGCGATAAAATAAGCCCTGGACTGCAAACCGCAAAGGTTTGCAGTTCAAATCACCAGTGGCTCTGCTGGAGATGACGTCTGCTCCACAATGGGTTACATGTTGGGCTGCTAACCACAAGGTCAACAGTTAAAAAACACGGGTTGCTCCAGGGAGAAAGATAGGCTTTCTGCTCCCATAAAGATGTTCTTAAGTGCTGTCTAGTCCGTCCCTATCCTAGCGACCTGTGTAGGGTTTCCGAGGAGTGGCTGATGGGTTTGAATCGCCTACCTTGTAGTTAGCATTCAAGTGCTTATCCTACAGCACCACACAGCCTGGTTAATTGATACAGGGCTGCTAGGAGTCAGGGGAGTCCTGGTGTGGCGCTGTGGGCTAATGCATCAGACTGCAAAGTCATTTGAACTGCAAGGTCGGCGGTTCAAGTTCACCAGCTGCTCCTTAGAAACCCTGGAAAGGGTTGCTATGGATTGGAATAGACTCGATGGCATTTAACAACAATAATGAATCAGAACCCACTCATCAGTACACAGCAACAAAAGCAAGAGTCCAAATCCAACTCCATGTCAGTGGGTTTTGTTTTCTGGAAGCACACTGGTGTGGCTTAAAGCACTGGACCGCAAAGTCAGTTTGAACCACATGGTCGAAGGTTTAAACTCACCAGTCACCCCTTGGTCGCTATGAGTCAAAATCGACGCGAAGGCACTTAACAAAAACCACCACCTTGAAAACGTGAGAAGGAAAACAAAGCCTCAACCCAATGCTATCAAAGTTCGACTCATAACGGCGACCCTATAGGGCAGAATAGAATTGCTTCATAGGGTTTCCAAGGGTGAAAAACGTATGGGGCTGACTTCCACTCTCACTCTTGCCTAGCAGCTGGCGAGTGCTGTTGTTGTTATGTGCCATGGAGTCAGTTCTGACTTATAACGACCCTACACAGGGTTTCCGAGGCTGTAAATCTTTACGGGAGCAGACCGCCTCATCGTTCTCCCGTGGAACGCTGGTAGTTTCGAACTGCTGATCTTGCTGCTCGCAGCCCGATTCGTAACCACTACGCTAACGACCCGTGTTTTGGTTAGCGGTCCAGCGCTTTAACCACGGCACCACTAGATTATAAATCCGGCTTGCTCAATTTCTGCGCACGCGCCAGAAGACCAGAGGTGATTGGTTAATGGGATAAATAATTGACTTGACTGAGATGATTGGCTGGTGGGGAACTCTCTTGTGCTTTAATTGGTTCGAAGGAAAGTCTGGGAGCGCGCGCGGGAGCGAGCTCTGAAGTTGAGTACCCGGAAGGCGAGTGGCGGCGCGGAGGCCATGGCTCTGCAGAGGCTTCAGTGCAGTTTGCAGCCCTGGTGCCCTGTGGATCTCAGTCTGGGTGAGCTCATGGAGCCCGGGATCACGGTGGGGGGAATAGGAAGTGTGGACTGGCGGCTCTCCTAATAGCGTCGGTCCTCGGATGGCTGGTCTGAGAGAGACAGAAAGAGACAGAGGGAGAGTGGGGAGGGGAGCGAGCTTGGCTCCGGCCTGCTGTGTGTTTCTGTGTGTAAGGGGGCAAGTTCGGCACCAGGTCCGGAGTGAGAGGGAGTGTGTGTGTGTGTGTGTGTGTGTATGTGTGTGTGTGTGAGAGAGAGAGAGAGGAGGGCAGTGGTATCTGGTGTCGCTTGGTTTGTGTCTGCCCTTGGCGCTGATGAGCTAGGTTTTAAAATAGGAGACTCAGCCGAATAAAGGAACCGTTAAAAATAAAAGAGCTTTGCAGCTCTTTTGATTCTTTTACATCTGTGTTCTTTTTCTGCTTCTCATTCTGCAAATCTTCTGGGGCAACCTCGTTTATTCCTTTGGTTTTAAATAGCAAATCTATTTCTTCAGTCAGACTAGTTTTAAATTTTATGTTCTTATGTTCAATTAAACATCTTACAGGCACCTCAAATGTTACAAGAATGGAAAGGAATCCTCCTTTACCAGCTAAGCAGCTAAAGGCATCACCAGTCAGTCCACAAACCTCAGTCATGACTTTTTTTTTCCCCCTTCAAAAATAAGCTTTATTTACAAAGGAGTTGATTTTGAGAAATTTTGTGTTAAATTTTTTATCCGCATGTATTTTTTTAAAAAAAACAACAAAACACAGAATGCATAGTTCTCTGATTAAACCAAAACTTCCTTCCTAAAATTAACAGTCAATTTTTAGTTTTGGAGTCCTGGTGTGGCACTTAGGAGAAGCGTTGGAATGCTAACCACAGGTTTATATGCCCACCACTCGCTCCTTGGAAACCCTATACTGGGCCATCATTAGTTGGGAATCCCCTATGCTTTTTATACCCAGAACCAATTGTCTTACCCTTAGAAATGCCTTTCGTGGGCTTCATGCTCTGTTCCTATTGTTGCTATCTGGTTTAAGCCCTCATGAGAGCGAATTTGGATGATTGCAGTGTGCTTTCTGATACCACCTATTTCAGCTCACCTGCCATAAATCCAGTAGGATCACTTTTTAAAGTACAAGTTTTAACATGTCAGGTCTTTAAACCTTTAATATGCCCTTCTTTTCAAAAGAAGTAACTAAATCCTTGGTGTTCTGTATAAAAGAACCTTCACTGATTAGCCAGCTTTTACAGATGACAGCGTTTGGAGCCACATTGCCTTGGCATTCTGCTGAAACCTGTCCACCATGGGTGACCCTGCTGGTGTCTAAAACACTGGTGACATAGTTTCCAGCATCATAGCAACACCCAAGCCAACACAGTACAACAAACTTACAGACAAGTGGTTGTTGTTATGTGCCGTGGAGTTGGTTCCGACTCATAGCGACCCTGTACAGGGTTTCCGAGGCTGTAAATCTTTACAGGACCAGAACGCCTCATCTTTCTCCCGCGGAACAGCTGTTAGTTTTGAACTGCCTTCCTTGTGGTTTAAGGAGCTCTGGTAGCGTAGTGGTTATGAATTGGACTGTGAACCGCAAGGTCAGCAGTTCGAAACTACCAGCTGTTCCGCAGGAGAAAGATGAGGCTTTCTGCTCCTGTAAAGATTTACAGCCTCGGAAACCCTGTACAGGGTCGCTATGAGTCGGAACTGACTCCACGGCACATAACAACAACCTTGAGGTTTAGCAGCCCGATTCGTAACCACTAAGCTACAGACAAGTGGTGGGTAAAAATTGCAGCTATCATTTATTATCTCCTATGTGGCAAGGAATGCTCAGGGCGCTGTTGAACAAGAAATGGACTACTATCCCATAGGTCACTTGTTCGGGTCCACCAGCCACTCTGTTGGAGAGAGATGAGGCTTTCTGCTCATGTAAAGATTTACACCCTGAGTTGGAAATGTACCTATATGGCAATTGCAGGCTTATTGTACATATTATCATTTGCAATAATTCAGTAATCCATCCAATGAAGAATAGGTTAATGACACATAAGTGATCAAGTCAGGGTTTTAGCCTGTTTTTATCTGACTCAGAATTTAGTGGTATTTCACCTGTTACATGCTACTTTTTTTGGGGGGGGGTAATGAGATGGTGAGATCTTTGTGGACAAGAATTCTCCAGTACCCATTTACGTATCCGCAGTATTTATAGAGACTTCCCTAGTGTAGTTTTTCAGAATTGTTCAGTGGATGCATGCTATATTTCCTCCTTTTCTACTGTCCCAACTGAAGTAATACTAGGCAATCTCACCATCTGACAGTTGAGGAAACATATAATGAGGCTGAGGCTTTGGGCCAAATCCTGCTGGTTTGAGTAGAGGATAAGAGATTTGACAGAAGTCTGAAGTTTAGTAAAGGCCAAGTCATTAGTAGGATCTAGGCTTGTCATTCTCCAAAGCTTAATATTAGGACTTAGATGTAAACATGGGCAAGCCTGAACTGGTTGTTAATTAGATGCTCCTTCAAATCGGTAGTCTTTAAATGTTTATTTGCCACTGATCTAGAGAAGTTGAGCAAGGCATAGAGAACGAATAAAGAAAAACCAGAGATGGTAGCTTCAACCTTTCTTTGTGGTTCTGAGAATTAAAGTGTATTCTAATTTGTTAGAAAACTATAAAAAGGTTTGGAGTCAGGAGAGCTTGATGAAGATTCAACTAGAATGCTGTATTAATACCACAGTGTGTCTTTATGACTAATTCTTTCCCATCAGCTTTTTTTTTTTTTTAAGATTGTATTATGAATTACGTGATGATTCACATTGTAGAAAATCAATTTTGCACTCAACGAATCTATTTTGTTTCATTACAATGATTACAGTCCCTTCCCCATACACCATCGGTTAACAAACAATATTTGCCTTTATTCCCTCTTTTTTTTGGATGTACACAAAACCATGCAGGAATATATAACAAACTTACAACTAAAGGGCAGTTTTCCAGTCAGCCTCCTGCCCGCCAGCACACAGCCTTTCTCTTTCCATGAAGCTAGAGTCCTCAGCTGCTGTATCTCTCCATACCATCACCTCTGCCTCAGTCACTGGTGTCACTGCTTCTCTGGTTAAGATCCTGTGTTCTTCTCCTGCTATTCCTAGGGTCCTCTGTTTCTAGAATGTACGATTAAATACTCCCCCCTTTTTGTTACAAAACTACCTTTATAGTTGTAACAATTTCAATTAGTCATGATAACAGTTACTGTTGAATCAAAAAAATCCTATCCCCATCGCCTTTTACCAGACCCATGTAGACAAGATGAAAACTATTAAGTAGGGATTCTACTTTCCTCCACACACTCTGAAACTAAACTTTTTCTTGAAAACTTGGAAGCCAGCCACCTTGTGCCTTTATAGCTCCCCTACATTTTAGGTAGCCAATGTCTAAGTTGCCCGTGCCTATCAACCCTGTGTAATGAATGAGAAGATAGCTTTGATTCTTGATGTGAAGACTCCTTCCCTTCCCTCTCAGTTGGTAGAAACTACCAGCGGTTCTGTGTGAGAAAGATGAAGCTTTTTGCTCCTGTACAGATTTATAGCCTTGGAAACCCTATACAGATCCTGATGAGTAGGAACCAACTCTATGGCACATAACCACCACCACCACATCCATAAGTACAGGTCAAGTTCATCAAATTGTAGCAATTTATACTTCCTGTATCAAATTTCTTTATCTTCCTCTAGTGAAGTTCTGATTATCAAGCCATCCAAGCTGGGTGAAATGGGTACTATCTGCAAGTTTGGGCAATTCTTACATCCCTCCCCCTACTTCATAGCAGCTGGATGCTTCACTCTCAGCTCAAGCCAGTGTTTGTGGGCTCAGGAGTTTCCAAGTCCCCCAAACTTCAGACCAACCAACCTTTCCTTTTCTTTCTCTCATATCAAGGTTGACAGGAGTCTATGGAATGTGGTCAAATTCAGCCCATGTCTTCATTACTGCCTTTCCCCAATTCCACTCACAAGTAGATCAACATGGTCATTAGTGCGATTACAAGCCTGCTTGTTTGTTCCCTTTAGAGTTTCAGTCTTGGAAGGGGGTTTGATGGCTGAATGAACTTGATGGCTTGCCTTGATGGCTCCCAGGTGATCAGCTTGCTTGTTCTTGTAATAGCCAAACAGTCTTCTATTTATTTATTTTTTTCCTGATGGTCTTTCTTTTAAGAAGTATCTTCTGTTCCACAAGCTGCTATGGGTTGGTCTGCATATCCTTTCAAATGGGAATGTCCCACCTCAGAAGGTTCTGGATGGGGCGCAGGATTCCACCTAAAAAGCTCCACAAGAAGTCCATTTTACTGGGCAAGTTCTAGGACCCCTTTTAGGTATTTCAGTCAGTTATAGGCTGAAGATGGGGTCACAAGCTTTCTGTAATCTTATATTCCAGTATTCCTTTCCATTCCACTCAAATGTCTGTTTTACAATAGCAGGCAAAGGAAACTAATCGCCATAAAACAGTCAAGCACTTTAACATTATTTTCCCACATTTACCCATTCAGAATATGTATCAATCCCTGTATCACAGAGTCCTGCTGTTCCAAGGTTGAGTATACATCATACCTCTGTCCCATTTAGCCCATGCAAGCCTACCTATTGTTCCCTGGTCTTATTCTTCCACCCTCCCCTTCTTGTTAATTGCCCTTTCCTTCCTTGTTTATTGCCCTCCCCGTCACCCAAGTTATGATGTGACTATCCCCAACCTGTGCCTTACTGCCCCTTCCCTCCCACCCTCTATTAACCAATAACGATTTTCTTTTCTTTTAGTATGGACATCTTTTCTTAAGTTTTTACAATAATGACCTTATGCAATATTTGCCCTTTTGTGAATAGTTGAACATCTTAACATTATTTCCTCTCCTTTACCCCTTCAGCCTATGCCTCGATCCCTATATTATAGAGCCTTGTTATTCCAAAGCTGTGCACCTGTCATAGTCTACCTCTATTCTATTTAGTACTTCACGGAGTCTCCCTATCTTCCCCGCTCCTCTTCTCTACTCCCCCTTTTTGTGTGCTGCCTTCCCCCTCCTACTTATTGCCCTCCCAGTCCCCCAAGTTAACATAGGTCTATCCCCTGACCTGTGAGTTACTGTCCCATCCCTCTCGCCCCTGGCAACCCTCAGAAAATCATTCTTTATGGAAATCTTTTCTTAAGTGTATATAATAATGGACTTATGCAATATCTGCCCTTTTGTGGCATTTCACAACAACAACAGTTTCACTCAGAATTATATCCTCAAGCCATCAGCTTATTATGAAATCACTGTGAAAATATTTCTGTGCACATGAGTCTGACATGTCTCTTCTAGCTTAACTTTTTTTGGGAAATGATATGTTTTTAGCATGCTACAATATTGTTTTGATGTGGTGCTATAGGATAAAGCACTGGATCATAAGGTCAGTTTGAACCACAAGGCTGGCTGTTCAAATCTACCAGCCACTCCTTGGAAACCCTGCACAGGGTTGCTATGAGTTGGAACCACTCAGTGGCATTTAATAACAACAGCAACACAGTATTGTCCAAGATCCCAATAAAAGTACTATGAACTATAATTGGATTTGTTAACTTGGTTTTGAGATTTTTTCACAAAGGAAATCTGAGGCAATTATTGATTAATTTGTTACTTCATATTGAGCATGTGGCAATGTCTGATCATGAAGTAATTTTCAGTTGTTTTCCTTCTTGATATTTTATAAAGATGACCAAACTCATAGTCAGCTACCAGTTATTATAAAAACATTTTTTCTTGCCCTTTTCTGCTTTTTTAAATTATGCTGTACCTTATATTGTATAATTAAAGGTGGGTTATGACTAATGTATTTTTCTTCTCTTGAATGTACTTAGAGTATAAAAATTGCTGCTTACTTATTGAGCACTTATTAATTTCATTACATTTTCTCAATAGCATGGGTAGACACAGTATGGGAATTGGACTTCACAGAGACAGAACCTTTGGATTCCAGCATAGAGGCCGAGATCTTAGAGAATGGATTGGATGCATTTACGAAGCTTTATGAGAGTCTTTTCCCTTTTGCTGCTGAGGAACATGGATTTACAGAGGTAAAAAAAGAAAAATAACCCATCCTTCGAGATTAGAAGTGGAAGATGGATATCATTATAATGTGAAGCTTAGTTATTTTAGTGTACAGTCTATAAGGAATACAATTAGGACAGCACTAAAAAATATAGTCATTTATTAGAATATCCTAATGGCTTTTCTTCAAAACTTTCAAGGTATTAGTGTGTCATTTTTTTCAAGTCATGATCACTTTTTACAATAGCAAATAAAAAGAAAAGAAAACAGGTGAAACCAAGATGAACCAAGCCATTTCAGAGAGGATAGAGTGTCAGGTGGGTCTTCAAAAGTGGCACATAGATGTTGACTAGCAAAAATTGAGGTCATAGGGCAATCCTAGTAAAGAAGTAACACAGTGAGACTTCAGGGAATGTTTAGGGAATTGAGAGTCATGTGGTATGAATGGCATACAAGTTTTGAAAATGTGTGTGGAACATAGGATGGTAAATTAGATTGAGAATAGATTATGGAAATTTTTAAATGGGGTTCCAAATTTTTTCTCATTGTGTGTTTACTGTCTATCAGATTCAATTTTAAACATTAGAATTTATCTAATCCTAACCACTAGTCCTCTGAAGAAGAGCTTACAATGAGCCATCATGTTGTTGTTGTTAAGTGCCATTGAGTCGGTTCCGATCCATAGCGACCCTGTAGAGGGTTTTCGAGGAGCAGCTGGTGATCTTGAACTGCCAATCTTGCAGTTTAAATGGCTTTGCAGTCTGGCACATTAACCCACACACCACACCAGGACAATGAGCAATAGACTATTGTAATAGGTGCGTTTCAGGACATAAATTCTTGATTACACGTGGGCTAAATTGTGAAGAAATTATACAAAGAGATCCCTTGAGAGACAGGTGTGCTAGTCTAGGCTGTATGAGTGTTACAGGTGTGATATGGAATTGGAAAAGGAGTACTAAACACTAATTTAGTCTTGTTTTGTTTTGAACTTTGATTATGAGTTGAGTTGAGATTTACAGAGCAGATCATCAGTTTTACATTCAATAAATCATATCCTTTGCTTCATTACAATGATCTCAATCTTCTCCATGTATGTACCAACAGTGAATGGTATTTACCTTTACTCACTTTAACCCCTTTGTCTCCCACTACCTTCGTCTTTCCTCTGCTAACCTCGCTCTTGTATATTGCCTGCCTTGTCACCCATATTAACATGACTGTACTTAACAGCAACATCCTCTACCTAGTGAATACTTTTTCCTGCCCCCATAACCATCATAGAATGTTTCTGTTACCAAGAAAACCTTTTTTTAACTTTTTACATTTTCCTCATAAAATATTTGGCCTTTTGTGGTTAACAAATTTCGGTCAGCATAATGTCCTCCATGTTGTTGAGGTGTTTTGCAAAGTTGTCATTATTCTTTATTGTTGCATCGTATTCCATTCCATGTATGTTTCAGAGATTGTTTAACCATTCTTCTGTTGATGGGCATTTAGGTTGTCTCCTGGCTTTTTTATTTGTCTCTTGTAGACAGCATATTGAAGGATTCTCTTTCCTTATCCATTCTGCTACTCTGTCACCTGACTTTTGCATTTAATTCATTTGCATACAATATAATTATGAAAGGTGTGAATTGAGTGCTGTGACTTGGCTGTGTGTGTGGGGGGGGTTTTTTGTGTGTGGGTTTTTGTGGTGCTGCTGGTTTCTTTGTTCCGCATAGTTTTCTGCAATGAGTTTATTTTGTGGGTTTTCTTTTCATTTTCACTTCTGTTGTGTTAATGTTTACTAAAGCCTTATGGTTTTCCTCTTTTTTATTTTGTTTGAGGTTACCCTGTAAATTATTCATGTTCCCCCCTCCCCCCATTTAATATCTACGCTATTTCCTCTTTTTGCTTTGTAGTTGACCTCATTCTGCATTGGTTTCTCTGGTTCCCTATTTTCAGTCTTGTAGGCTTGTTTTCCTTTAAATACTTCTATATCTGGATTGAGTTCTGGGTGGTCTTGTATGTATGCTAATCTTAAGTGGTTGTCTGCTGTTGTTGCTTTTCAGTCCAAAGAACATCCTTTAGTGTCTTTTGAAAAGTTGATTTTGTTATTACACATTCTTTTAATTTCTATTTATCTAGAAATATACTAATTTCCCCATTGTATTTGAAGAACAGCTTTACTGGGTATATGGTTCTTGCTTGACAGTCTATTTCCATTCAGAGTTTTGTATATGTCCGTTCGTTACTTTCTTGCCTTCATGGTTTCTGCTTAGAAATCAGGGTTTAGTCTTCTTGGTTCTTCTTTGAAGATAACTTTTTGTTTTAATTCAGCTACTCTCAGGATTCTTGTTTTTGTTTTTGGAAAGTTTAATTATGATATGTCTTGGTGACTTTATTTTGGGATCTGTGCTATTTGGATTTCATTTAGCTTCTTGTGTGCTTACATTTCATGTATTAGGGAAATTTTCTTCCAACAATTCTTTGACAATTTTCTCTGTGCTTTTCTCATTGTCTCTTTCTGTTCTGGATTTCTTATCACCCATAGCTCTTCCTTTTCGTGGTGTCCCACATAACTTCTAGGCTTTTTTCTTTTTTTTTTTTTGATTGTTCTTTTAGCAAACTAGTATTAAGAGATTTGTCTTCAAATTCACTGGTTTGGAATTCCATTGCTTCAAATCTACTACTTTGTGCTTTCAATGTGTGGTCCATTTCTGAAATCTTAGTATTAATCTTTTGAATTTCTAACTGCAGGGTTTGTATTGTTTCAAAATACACGTTTAACTTGTCTGTCTGTTCTTACAGTGTTTTCTTGAATTCTAAAGATTTTTCTTGGCATAGACAGCTATCTGGCCAACTGATTGGAAGAGATCCATATTTGTGTCCATTCCAAAGAGAGGTGTCCCAACGGAATATGTAAATCATCGGACAGTATCTTTGATTCCCATGAGAGTAAAGTTTTACTAAAGGTAATACAGAAACAGTTGCAACCATACATTGACAAAGAACTGCCAGAGGTTCAAGTCAAATTCAGAAGAGGACGTGGAATGAGGGAAATCATTCCTGATGTCCGATGGATCTTGGCTGACAGCAGAGAATATCAGAAAGATGCTTACCTGTCCTTTATTGACTATAGAAAGGCTTCCGATTGTGTGGATTATGACAAACTATGGGCAACTTTGCAAACTATGAGTATTCCTGAACACTTGATTATGCTCATGAGGAACCTGTATGTAGACCAAGAGGCAGTTGTTCAAACAGAACATGGGAACACTGAATGGTTTAAAATTAAGAAAGGTGTGCAACAGGATTGTATATTTTTACCATACTTATTTAACCTGTCTGCAAATAACCCTTGAAGCTGGGTTGTGTGAAGAACAGGATTGGAGGAAGACTCATTAACAGCCTGCAATATGTAAATGATACAACCTTGCTTGCTGAAAGTGAAGAGGACTTAAAGTACTTACTGATGAAGATCAAAGATCACAGCCTTCAGTATGGATTGCATGTCAATGAAGAGAAAACAAAAATCCTCACCATTGGACCAGTAAACAACATTCTTATCAACGGAGAAAAGATTGAAGTTTTCAAAGATTTCATTTTTCTCGGAATAACCATCAAAACTCATGGAAACCGAAGTCAAGAAATCAAACAACGTATTGCATTAGGCAAATCTGCTGCACAAGACCTTTATAAAGTGTTGAAGAGCAAAGATGTCAGTTTTAGGACTTAGGTGCAACTGACCCAAGCCATTGTATTTTCAGTAATCTAGTATGCATGTGAAAATTGGACAGTGAATAAGAAAGATCATAGAATAATTGATACATTTGAGTTATAGTGTTAGAGGAGAATATTGAAAGTACCATGGGTTGCCAAAAGAACGAATCAATCTGTATTGGACGAAGTACATCCAGAGTGTTCCTTGGAGGCCAGGATGGCCAAACTTCGTCTTTCATACTTTGGACATATTGTCAGGAGGGACCAGTCATTGGAGAAGGATATCATGTTTGGTAAGGTGTATGGTCAGAGAAAAAGAGGAAGACCCCCAGCGAGATGGATTGGCAAAGTGGCAGCAGCAGTGGGCTCAAGTGTGGTAACAATTGTGAGGTTTGCCCAGGACCAGGCTGTGTTTTGTTCTTTTGTACATAGGGTCGCTATGAGTCACAAAGATTTTTCTGTGTTCTCCTGTTTCAAACCCATGTATTTGGTGTATACTCCCACTCTTCCTCCCATACCCATTCTGTCCATGTATCTACCCACAGAACATTGTCATTCCAAGGTTGTGTATATAACACGATTTACCTCTATACTCTAGCCCTTGCATAACTCCTTGTGTTGTCACCTGTCTTCATCATTCTTCTGCCAATCTCCCTCTTCTTGTATATTGCCCTCCCCATCCCAGTCTACCCTCTCACCAGTGAATTACTCTGGTAATCATCAAAGAATGTTTTAGCATGGAAACCTTTTCTTGCGTTTTTACAACAGTGCTCACATACAATATTTGTCCTTTTGTGATTGATTGATTTCACTCAGCATAATGTCCTCCACGTTCATCCATGTTATGAGATTTTTCACAGATTCTTCGTTCTTCAACATTGCATAGTATTCCATTGTGTGTATGTACCAAAGTTTGTTTATCCATTTTTCCATTGATGGGCATTTAGTCTGTCTCCATCTTTTTGCTATTATGAATAATGCTGCAGTGAACATCAGTATGCATAGATCTACTTGTGCCCTGGCTCATATTTCTTGTGGATATATACCAAGTAGAGGAATTGTGGATTATAAGCTATTTCTTAGTATTTCTATTCCAGCTCTTTGAGGAAACATCATACCATTTTCCATAGTGGTTGAACCATTTTACAGTTTTACCAGCTGTATAGGTAGGTCCCAGTCTCCCCACAACTTGCCAGCATTTGTTGTTTTCTGCTTCTTTTAACTTTGCTATTTTGAGATGAAATCTCATTGTTGTTTTGATTTTGGAGTCCTGGTGTGGCATTGTAGGTTAATGCGCCAGACTACAAAACCATTTGAACTGCAAGGTCAGTGGTTCAAGTACACCAGCTGCTCCTCAGAAACCCTATACAGGGTCACTGTGGGTTGGAATCGACTCGATGGCATTGTTAACGATGACAACAATGACTAATGACTACTAGTATGATGTATGATTAGTACTGGACTAGGAACCACATGGCATTTCACACCTACGAGCTGCTCCTTGGAAACCCTATACAGGGTTGCTACGAGTCGGAACTGACTTGACGGCACTTAGGAACAACACTAATGATGGAGTAAAGTTCTGTGGATTACAAGGTTGGTTTGAACCACAAGGTCGGTGGTTCAAACTCGCCATCCACTCCTTCGAAGCCCTGTACAGTGTCTCTGTGAGTCAGAACTGACTTGCTAGCACTTAACAACAGTGACAACTAATGATCATGAATATTTCCTGTTTGTTGGCTGCCTTAATGTTTTCCTTGGTGAAATGTCTGTCCGTGCCCAGTGCCTATTGTTTAAATGAATCGCTTGTCTTTTTCTTGTACAAGTGTTGTCTATAAATTTTAGAGATTATTCACTTGTCTGATATGTTGTTGCAAAAAAACGTTCCCCAGTTTCTATGCTCCCTTTTCACTCTTTTGGTGAAATCTCTTGATGAACATAAGTGTCTAAGTTTTAGGAAGTCCCAGTCATCTACTCATCTATTTTGACGTTTACTGTTTGTGTGTTTTTAATGATGTTTGACAGTATATTTATGCCATGCATTAGAGCCCCTAAGTTTGTCCTTAATTTTTTATTGATGATTATATTTCTAGATTTTACATTTAGGTCTTTAATCCACATTGAATTTGTTTTTGTATATGGTGTGAGCTGTGGGTCTTGTTTCATTTTCCTGCCAATGGAGATCCGGTTTGCTAGCACCGTTTGTTAACGAGACACTTCTACTACGGATGGTTTTTGAGTATTAATAGTGAGCAAGTCAGCATATCTCACATACCTAAGTCACAGAGCAAAGTGCTCAGCTGATTGGATATAGAGAGCGTGTCTGGTGGGTTTGAATCACCAAGCTTTAGGTTAGTGTTCCAGTGCTTATCCTACAGCATTACCAGGGGTGGTGGTTGTTGTTAAGTACCATAGAGTCAGTTCCGACTCACAGCGACCCTGTACAGGGTTTCCAAGGCTGTAAATCTTTATGGGAGCAGCAAGTTTCATCTTTCTCCCACGAAACAACTGGTAGTTTCAAACTGCTGACCTTGAGGTTAGCAGCCCGGTTCGTAACCATTAAGCTACCAGAGCTCCTTAGGCAAGCAATGTCCGTCTCTGGGTTCCTCAGTAACTACTGTGAAAAGTGGTTATTGGGTATTGAAGGTGACTTTACTGAGTGCTGATTATTTCTTGTCATTATGTGTGCTTGACCATTATGCTATAAGTGCTCCTTTAATAACTCATGTAGGGAAGGTCCAAAGCCTTAGTGTATTGTCAGCCTTTAATAGTTTCAGAAGTTTACATTGTTAAAATTTACCTGTTTTTTGAAGGTTTGATTAATTGAACATGCTTATTTTTGTAATTTTAAACAATAAAAATCAAAGTTGAATAGCATATTTTTAAAAATTACATTTTCTCTGAAAATAGCAAGCATTTGTTATTAGAAGTCAGACTGGTCTATTCCTCAATTTGTAAGGCACTAAGTACTTGAGAAAAAATCAAACAGAAGATATTTGCCTTTCTCTAATTATTGACTTCGATGATTTATCCTCTTTTCTCCTCCCCTAGAATCTTTGGACCTTCTTCACTGAGAACAATATTTCTCATAGTGCACTGGTGGCATTGTTTTATCACTTTGTTCAAATAGTACATAAGAAAAACATCGGTGTGCAGTTTCGAGAATATGGCCTTCATGCTGCTGGGCTTTATTTTCTGCTACTAGAAGTACCAGGTATGTATACTTGATATGGTATCACCTGTCTTTAATGAAGTTCCCTTCCTGCATTGTTTCCTATTTATATTTTACTTCTATATAAAGTGGAGCAGTGGTAATTTATCCCGTAAATTGGTTCTGAGTATTTAATGAGAGTAACTGGACTGCATAGTCGGTTTAAACTGCAAGGCTGGTGGTCCAAACTCACCAGCTGCTCCTTGGAAACCCTATAGGGTCACCATGAGTTGGAGCCTACTTAATGGCACTTAACACAACAATAACAAAGTATATGAAAATCAGCAGTTCAAAACCACTAGCCACTTTTCAAAAGCCCCATATGGTGTTTTTATGAATCAGAAATGACTTGGTGGCACTTAACAACATGAAATATTTGTAGTTAGAAAATCTTTTGTAGTTATTAGACAAATTCCTTACTCATTTCTTCTTTAAATATGTTTGTTTTATGATTTTCTGCTGTGTGCCTGATACTATGCTGAACTTACAACACAAATAATATAAAAGGAATAATGCTAGAGAAAGGCTATTTCTAAGATACAAGAACTTCACTACCTCTCCTTGCCCCAGTCTGTCACCCAAGTATGAAATTCAGACATGACCTTCTATTCTCCTGGCTCCTTATTCAGATTTAGAGTAATTGTTATGGGAAGTCATATCATCTCTTATGTAGGGTCATAAAGGTAGGTTCAAAATTTCCCACTTAATATTGTTTTATCTGCATTCCAAAAATTGTAATCTTTTCTTTATCATTTAGGTCAAAGCATTTTCTACTTTTTTTGTGTGTAATGTCTTCTCAGAATTCTGAACGATTTTGGCTGTGCGGTTAATTTCCAAATATTCAAAAACTTCTGAAATCGTAGTTACTGATTTCTGTTTAGTTATGTTGGGATCAAAGCACATCCTTTGTATGATTTCAGACTTCTAAATTATTGAGGGTTGTTTTGATGACTCTTCTTTGCACTTGAATAGAACGTGCATTTTGTCTTTGTTGTTTTGTGCCATTTATCTCACATAGTGCCTGCTGGGTTCATACTACTGATCTTTTGGCTAGCAACTGAGTGTTTAACCTCTGCACCACCAGGCATCCTTTTGTTTAATCTAGTGTTCTACAGTGTCAAGTAAGTTGATAACATTGTTCCAACTTGACAACCCTGTATAGGGTTTCCGAGGCTGTAAAAAAGCCTCATCTTTATACCCTTACTGAGTAAGCAGCATTATTTTGTCTTCTGATGAATTCCCCTTCTGATAACATGTTATGCCCTTCTTGGTGCATCTAATATTATGCTGTATTCCTTGTCCTATAGTCTACACAGTCTGATATTTGTATAGCCATTCTAGTTATGATCAGTAATTGGATGGCATATATTATTCCTGCTTTAATTTTTAACCTGTTTATATATGGAGTCCGGGTGTGGTGCTGTGGGTGGTTAGTGCGCTGGACTGCAAAATTGGTTTGAACTGCAAGGTCAATCAATGGTTCAAGCTCACCAGCCACTCCTTGGAAACCCTATACAGGGTTGCTATAGGTTGGAACTGACTCAACAGCACTTAGGAACAACAGCAATATCTATCTATCTATCTATCTATCTATATATATAT
>NW_006408676.1:6164078-6201982 GCF_000296735.1 Chrysochloris asiatica | reverse complement strand
GAGGCTATAAATCCTTACAGGAGCAGAAAGCCTCATCTTTCTACTGTGGAATGGCTGGTAGTTTTGAACTGCTGACTGTGAGGTCAGCAGCCTGATTCTTAACCACTACGCTACCAGAGCTCCTTGTTGTTGTTAAGTGCTGTTGAGCCGATTCCGACCCATAGTGACCCTGTACAGGGTTTCCAAGGCTGCAAATCTTGACAGGAGTAGAAAGCCTCATCTTTCTTCATATATATATATATTCCTATTAGCCTCATATTACCATTGTGCCATGTCCCCCCTCTTCTTGCCTGTTTTTGGATTGAATATTGCCTTTGTTATAGTATTTTGACTCATTAGCTATGCCTCTACCTGAGTCGCTATGCTTTATGAGCTTGCTCTAGGTTATACAATAAACACATTCTGTCTACACATAGTATCATACCACTTTCCCTTTAGTGTCTAAATCTTCAAACAGTACCTATTGTTACTTCCTGTTCTTTGTACTAGTGTCATGTGTATTTTATGTCTACACATTGTAAGCCCCAAGGTTAACATTGTTTCTTTAAGTATTTTTTATTTGAAAGAAGGTGATATATATTGTATTTAATAGTTCCCATTTGATACAATTTTTTTATTGCTTGAAGAACTTTAACATTTCTTAGAGTGAGGGTCTCCTGGCCATGACTCTCTCATTATGACAATGTATCACTATGCTTTTTGTGTTTTTTTTTTTTAACCATCTAAAAAGAGTGTTCTTGCTGGATAGAGAATTCAAGTTGGACAGGCTTTATTTTTTTGTCAGTACCTTTGAAGTGTTCCATGATTTTATAAGTTTTATATATTTTTTTTTGATGAGAAGTCTGCACTTACCTGTTTTGAGTCTTTTCTTCTTTGACTTTAAAGATTTTCTGTACGACTGCATTTCAACAATTTGGGTAATTGGTGATATGGTGTAATTGTCCTTGTATTTGTCATGGTACAGATGCATTAAGCGCCTTTGGTGTATGGATTTAGAGTTTCAACAAATGTGAAAATTGTAAAGTTATTATTTCTTCAAATTTCTTACCCTTTCCTCTTTTTTCTGCAACTCTATTTACTTGTAGCCTTGTTGTTACATGTCAGTTCCGACTCATTAATGACCTTTTCCACAACAGAACAAAACATTGCGTGGTCTCGTTCCTGCCTCACATTTATTTGAGCCAATTATTGCTGTCACTGTGTGTCAGTCCATCTTCTTGGGCACCTTCCTCTTATGCTGACCCTCCATGTACCAAGCATGATATCCCTTTTCAGGGACTGATCCCACGTGATAACATGTCTGAAAAATGAGACACAAAAGTCTCATTGTACTCCCTTCAAAGGAGCATTCTGGTTGCACTTCTTCCAAGACAGATTTGTTTGCTTTTCTGGCAGACCATAGTACTTTTAATTTTCTTGTACAACACCATAACTCAAATGGGTCTATTCTTCTCCAGTTTCCTTATTCATTGTCTAGTCTTCAAATGCATATGATGAGACAATGGAAAATACCATGGTTTGGGTCAGGAACTCCTTAGTTCTCAAACTGATAACTTTTCTTCTTTTACACCTTAAAAAGCTCTTTTGTAGCAGTTTGCCTAATGCAATATGTTGTTTGATTTCTAGAATGCTGCTTCCATGAGTGTTGATTGTGGATCTAAGCAAAATGAAATTCTTTGACAACTTCAATCTTTTCTCCATTTTTCATAACCTTATTTATTGGTTCAGTTGTGAGGAGTTTGTTTTCTTTACTTTAAGGTGCAACCCATACTAAAGGATTTTGTTGTCTTTGATCTTTATCAGCATTTTAAGTCCTTTTCCCATCCAGCAAGCAAGGTTGTATCATTTGCATATCACAGGTTGTTAATGTTTCAGCCAATGCTGACGCCATCTTTGTGTAATCCAGCTTCTGGATTTTTTGTTCACCATACAGATTGAATAAGTATGTTGAAGGAATACACCTCTGGTGTACACCTTTCCTGATTAAATCATTCAGTGATGGTGGTAGTAGTGGTGGTGATGGGCCGTGGAGCCACACCCTGTGTAAGGTTTCCGAGGCTGTAAATTTTTACGAGAGCAGAAAGCCTCATCTTTCTCCTGTGGAACAGCTGGTAGTTTTGAACTGCTGATCTAGAGGTTAGCAGCCCAGCTTGTAACTACTATGCTACCCGAGCTGCTTAAACCATTCAGTATTCCCCCTTATTCTGTTCTAACAACTGCCTCTTGGTTTATGTACCGGTTCCTCATATGCATAATTAAGTGTTCTGGAATACTCATTCTTCTCAATGATTTCCATTGTTTGTTATGATCCATCCACAATTTCTTCTGAATCCACCTTGAATTCCTGGCAGCTTCTTGCCGATGTAGTCTTACAACCATTTTTTAATTCCTCCAGTAAAATTTTACTTGCATGTGTTATTAATCACATTGTTCAATGATTTCTGCATTCCATAGGGTCATCTTTCTTTGTAATGGTCACGGATATGGCCTTTTTTTCATTGGTTGGCCAGGTAGCTGCGCTGTAGTCCAAATTTCTTGGCATAGATGAGTGAGTGCTTCGGTGTCATATCGGTTTGTTGAGAGGTTTCAATTTGTATGCTCTCATTAACTGGAGACTTTGTTTTCACCAATGTCTTCAGTGTAGCTTGGATTTCTTCCTTCAGTATCTTTGGTTCTTGGTCACGTGCTACTTCTTGACGTGGTTGAACATAGACCGTTTCTTTTTGGTAGAGTGACTCTGAATATTCCTTCCATTTTCTTTTGATGCTTTCTGCATCATACAGTATTGTGCCCATGTTGTTGTTGTTAAGTGCCGTCGAGTCAGTTCCGACCCATAGCGACCCTGTACAGGGTTTCCGAGGGTGTAAATCCTTACAGGAGTAGAAAGCCTCATCTTTCTCCCGCGGAACGGCTGGTAGTTTCCAACCGCTGACCTTAAGGTTCGCAGCCCGATTCGTAAGCACTACGCTACCAGAGCTCCTTTAATATTACAAGTCGACGCTTGAATATTTTCTTCAGTTCTTTCAGCTTGAGAAATGCTGAGCATGTTCTTCCCTCTTGGTTTTCTAACACTAGGTCTTTACACATTTCATTTCAATACTTGATTTTGTCTTTTTGAGCTGCGCTTTGAAATTTTTTATTCAACTCTTCCTCATTTCTTCCAGTTACTTTAGCTTCTGTATTTTCAAGAGCAAATTTCAGAATCTCTTCTGATAATCTGTTTTTGCCATTTCTTTCTCTCCTGTCTTTTTAATGACCTTTTGCTTTTTTCATGGATGAAGTTCTTGATGTCATCCCACAACTCTTCTGATCTTTGGTCATTAGTATATAATGCATCAAATGTGTTCTTGAGATGGTATCTTAATTCAGGTGGGATATTTTCAAGGTTATATTTTGTCTCTTGTGGAATTGTAGACATTTCCTTCTACTTCAGCCTTAACTTTGTATATGAGCAATTGATGGTCTGTTCACATTTTGCTCCTGGCCTTGTTTTGGTTGATGATACTGAGGTTCTCCACTGACTTCCCACAGATGTAGTCTTTTTGATTCCTGTGTATTGTATCTGATGAGGTCCTTGTGTATGGTTGCCTTTTATGTTGTTGAAAACAAGTATTTGCAATGAAGGAGTTGTTGCTCTTTCAAAATTCTGTCGTGTGGTTTCCAGCATCATTTCTGTCACCAAGGCCATATTTTCAAACTGCTGAACCCTCCTCTTTGTTTCAAACCTTTGCATTCCAAATACTAGTAATTGTCAATGCATCTTGATTGCACATTTGATCAATTTCACACTGGAGGAGTTGGTAGAATTCTTTAATTTTATCATCATTCCCTTTAGTTGTTTTTGCATAAATTTGAATAGTAATGATATTAACTGGTCTTCTTTGTAGGTGTATGGATATTATTCTATCACAAATATTCTTTTTGACAAGGAATGCAGTCATTCCCCCTTAATTTGACATTCCAGCATAGTAAACTATATGATTTTCATATTTAAAATGGCCAGTACAAGTGCATTTCTGCTCACTGTTAAGTGTCGTTGAGTCGTGGCAACCCTGTATAGTGTTTCCAAGGAGTGGCTGGTGAGTTTGAACTACTGACCTTGTAGTTCAGCTCACTAATGCCTAGGATATCAATCTTAATGCATTCCATTTCATTTTGGCAACTTCCAATTTTCCTAGCTTCATATTTCATACATTCCAGTTATTAATTGATGTTCCCATCTGTTTCTTCTTATTTTCAGTTGTGCCCTATCAGCAAATAAAGGTCTGGAAAGGTTTGCTCTATTCATGTCATCATGGTCAACTGTACTTTAATGAGGCAGTTCTTCCTTACTTGTAATAGTGTGCCTTCCAATATGAGTGATTCATCTTCAGGCACTATATGTGGCAGTATTCTGCTGCTATTTATAAGGTTTGATCTTCTGTTAGTATATGTGACAATGTCTGCTGCTACTCTATTCTTGAGGTGTTCAGTGGTTGTTGTTATTGTTAAGTGCCTTTGAGTCAGTTCTGACTCATAGCTACCCTGTATAGGGTTTCCAAGGAGAGGCTAGTGGGTTTGAACCCCCGACCTTGTGTTTCAAACTGACCTTGTGGTCCAGTGCATTATTCTGCACCAGGGCAGAAATGTTCAGCTTCTCCGTCTTCCTCGGGTGTAAGCTCTGCTGAAACCTGGCCACCTGGGGTGACCCTGCTTGTATTTGAAATACCAGTGGCATAGCTTCCAGTATCACAGCAATGCCCAAACTACCACAATATGACAAACTGACAGATGAGTGGTGGTGGACTCATATGTTAGAGTAATAATGTCCAGGTGTGGCGCTATAGAATAAACACTGGACAACTAACCATGAGGTCAGTGGTTGAAATTCATTAACTGTTCCTTAGAAACCTTATACAGGGTCACTGTGAGTCGGAACTGACTCAACAGTACTTAACAATAGGTCATTGGGTTTTCATTATTTTTTTCTTCCCTTGCTTCTGTTTCTTCAAGTTCACTAATTTTTGCTTATGCAGTATTTTGTGCTGTAGGATTAGCACTGGACTGTGAACTTCAGGATCAGCAGTTTGAAGCACCCACCTGCTCTTTGGAAACCCTCTATAGAGTCAGTATGAGTCGGGATTGACTCAATGGCACTTAACAACAACAGTGTACTGTGCGGTACTTTGGGTTAATGCGCTGGACTGAAAGGCCATTTGAACTGCAACGTCGGTGTCTCAAGCTCACCAGCTGCTCCTCAGAAACCTTATGCAGGGTCTCTGTGGGCCAGAACCAATTCGATGGCACATAACAACAACAACAACAACATCAGATATTAGTATTATTTTAGATTTAGAAGTTCCATTTGGGTCTTTTAATTTTTCTGTTTTTTTTTTTAACCTTGTTATCCTAATGTTTACTTTTAAGTCTTGTGCTTATTTTTAATGCCTGTTTTCAGGTGTTTGTGTGCTAATTTTATTCTCTGTGTTGCTTCTATTGACAGATTTTTCTTATGTTTGGGTCACATTTTTCTGCTGCTTAGCATGCTCAATAATTTTTTTTCTTAGAATTAAACTATTTTGTTGTTGAGTATAGACAGAGCAGGATACACATTAATTTAATAGTTTTAACATGTACAAATCATTGAAATTGAGTATTTTCTTAGAGTTGTGGATCCATTCTCACCTTCCTTTCTTGAGCAGTTTCTCCTCCATTAACAAACTTGCTGCCTTTTAATCTTTTGTGTTGCTGTTGTCAATTTGAGCCAATATAGTTAGATCTTAAGAATATAATGTTTAAGGCAGACATTCTTTACTAGTTAAGTTGGACTATTGGCTGGTTGGTTTTAAGAATACTTCAGGGGATATTTTTGATTTGTGATATAAGATTTTAAGATTACCTCAGAACAATAGTTCCAGGAGTTAATGCCAGCCTCCTTGGCTCCAGAAATTCTGGTTTCTGTTAAATTGCAATTCTGATCTATGTTCTCTTCCTGTTTACCAGGATTATCTCTGAGTTTTATGTATTTTGAATTTTTTGTTCAAAACATTCAGTAATGTTATCGGTACAGCGTTTTGTCTGGTTTCATAACTAAGGAAATAGTTCCTTATGAAGGCAGTTAGCTACTCATTCCATATCCTCAAATTCCTGGCTCACCTTTGTCTTCTGTTCCATGTAACTATTTGTTGTGCCTTGGATGGCTACTTGCAGGCTTTTGAGACCTCAGGCACCATGCAGCAAACTTGAAACTAGAACAGAGTCACTATACATGTAATTAAGTTAAATGGGATGTCCATGAAACCACCATTTTAGACCTCCAAACCATGGAACCAAATCCCTTGAAGTGTTCAGTTGTACATAGCAGTTGTAGCAGTACTCGTGTACGTTGTTGTTGTTGTCATCTTATAAGTAGGTCTACACACAACTTTTAAGGAGCTCTGGTAGTGTAGAGGTTACGAATCGGGCTGCTAACCTCAGGGTCAGTAATTCGAAACTATCAGCTGTTCTACGGGAGAAAGATGAGGTGTTCTGCTCCCGTAAAGATTTACAGCCTTGGAAACCGTGTGCAGGGTCGCTATGAGTCGGAACCGACTCGATGGCACATAACAATAGAAACATAACACACAACTTTTGCTAATTTGACTGTTTACTGGTATACATTTTATTGACGGCAATTAGATTAATTGACTGTCCAAACCCTACCCTTATCCAATATGATTTTTCTATCAGATTTTCCACCAGAATTGGCTTTGATGTCAATAATTAAGCCAAAAGTCTCTTTAAAACAATCCAGGCTTTTACTATTGTTGTCAAATGCTGTTGAGTTGTTTCCAATGAGCTGATGGTGGGTTTAAACCTTGCAGTTAGTAGTTCAGTGCTTATCTTAACAGTGCCACCTTTAAACTCTTCCAGCCTGTATCCATTATCTAATTACAAAACTACTTCCACATGTTAGGCATTTTTAGAGCAACGTATCCCCAGTTTCTTGGTACCAAATTCTGTCTTGGTTATCCAGTGTTACTATAACAGAAATACCACAAATGGGTGGCTGTAACAAACAAAAATTTAGTTTCTCAAAGTTTAGGTGGCTAGGAGTCCAAACTCAGGGTGCCAGTCCTAGGGTAAGGCTTTCTTTCTCTGTCGGCTCTCGATGGCAAGAGTGTTTTATCTTTCTTGAGCTTCTGCTCCTAGGCAGTCTTGTGACTTTGCGATTCTCCTTCCTCAGGCTTCTCTTCCTCAACTAACCTGAAGAATCAGGGGCTGAGTTCTCAAACAGCTGTGACATATCACTCACTCACACAGTTCACCTGGGCTTAAGCAGTGTATTAGCAAAAGTATGTTCTTGAGAGAATGGATCTGTTTCTGCAGATGGAAGAAGACCCAGAGACGATCTCAACTTGGAGTTTTTATTGATTTGATTCTAACATATGATAATAGAAGCCAGGAATACTCATGGACTTTCTGAGAATGGGAGGGGAATTTCTGGAATTGGAGTGCCAACCCTTCCACCTTCCGGCTTAAACTATAGTCCCTCTTGAACACTTGTAAGCCATTCACTTCATGCCTTTATTGCCTCCTCATTTTAGGTAGCCAATGTCTAAGTTGACTGTTTCTATCTATTATGTATACAGAGGGGGATAGCATTGATACTTGATGCGAAGACTCTTTCCCTCTCTGTTGGTATTTTGAGCTACTACATCCATGAGTATAGGTCAAGTTCATCCAATTGTAGCAATTTAACCTCATTTCCTTTATAAAAAAATTAAAAAAAAAAAAATCTTCCTCTGATCAAGTTCTGATTTTAAATCCTCAAGGCTAGGTCAAATGGGTACTATCTGCAAGTTTGGGTGTTCTTGTGTGTTTCTCCTCACTGCATATCAGCTGGATGCTTCACTCTCAGCTCTAGCTCTCTATGGCTTTGTACTTGTCCTTGGGCTCAGGTATCCCCAGGTCTCAGCCACTTTGGACCAACCAGCCATTCCTTGTCTCTCTGTCACTTCCAGGTCAAGGGGAGTCTATGAAACGTGGTTGAACTCAACCATTTTTTCATTGCTCCCTTTCCCCGTCTTCCACTCACCAGTAGAACAATGTGGTCACCAGCCAGCTTACATGCCTGCTCATTTGTTCCTTTTGAGTTTCAGTCTTAGAGAGGGGTTTGACGAGAACGAACATGATTGCTTGCCTTGGTGGTTTTCCGGTCAACAACTTGCTTATTCTTGTAGTAGCCAATCATACGGCCATTTTTATTTTGAGTTTTTCTTGATGATCTTTCTTTGAAGATGTATCTTTTGTCACTCTAGCTGTTCCAGGCTAGTCTCCTTATCCTTTCTAGTGGGAATGTCCCACCTCAGAAGGTTCTGGATGGGCTCAGGATTCTACCTTAGGTCTTATGCACTGCAAAGGCTCTGTAAGAGGCCTTTTTCACTAGGCAAGTTTTAGAACTCCTTTTAGATATTCCAATCTGTTACAGGCTGAAGACAGGCTTACAAGTTTTCTATAATCACGTTTCCCGACATTCCTTTCTATCCCACGTAAGTATCTATTTTACGATAGAAGGTAAGGGAAACTAATATTCATAAGACAGTCATACATCTTAGTATTATTACTCCTCTTTAGACTATGCCTTGATCCCAGTACCGCAGAGGCCTGTTTCCAAGGTTGAACATGCATCACTATTTACCTCTGTCCCATTTAGCCCTTGCAAACCTATGTCATTGTTCCCCTATGTACCGTGTTCTTCCACCCCCTCTCCCTTCTTGTGTATTGCCCTCTCCAATACCTGAACTATGATGTGTCTGCTCTCTACCCTGTGCTCTACAGTCGCTGCCCCCAAACCCCCCCACCCTACCTCCACCGGTAACTAACAAAGAAAATCCACCCCCCCACCCCTTTATAGTATGAGTATCTTTTCTTAAGCTTTTACAGTAATGGTCTCATGCAATATATGTCCTTTTGTGACTGACTGATTTCACTCAGCATAATGTCCTCAAGGCTCATCCGTGCTATGTAGTGGCTTACAGCTTTCTTGTTATTCTTCAAGGTAGCATAATATTCCATTGTGTGTATGTACCACAGTTTGTTTATCTGTTCCCCCATTGATGGGCAGTTAGGCTGTCTCCATCTTTTTGCTGTTGTGAATAGTGCTGCTATGAACATTGATGTGCACATATCTACTCTTATTATGGCTTGTATTTCTTGTGGATATATACCAAGTAGAGGCATTGCTGGATCATAAGGTATTTGTGTTTCCAACTTTCTGAGGAAGTGCCATACTGTTTTCCAGAGTGGTTGGACCATTTTGCATTCCCAACAGCAATGTGGGAGGGTCACAGTTTCTCCACATCCTTGCCAGCATTTATTGTCCTCTGCGTTTTTGCACTTCATTGTTGTTGCTGGTGCCAACCCTTTCTTGTCCTAATTTAGTCTTGGTCGAATCTGTTATGACCCCGCGGGTGTGTGATTTAGTATTACAGTAAGGTAAGGGGCAACATTCAGTCACTGTTCTGTTCTCATAGACTGCACATGTCCAAGTCTGGAACATCCCTTGCTTCAGGTCTTCTTCTCTTTTGCTTAGCTTCATTAATCTGATTGGTTGACCTCACCTGCTGAGGTTCTAATTTTATTGATGGTTTTCATTGAGAAAGTGTGTCTACCCTGTGACAGAGAAATGATCATGCTCTTATCCTTTGTTCTGTTGAGGTGGTGTATAATGGCGGCTAATTTTATAATTTTGAACTGTCCCTTCATTTTCTGGGATTAATCCCATTTGGTCATGGTCAGTGACTATTTTTCAAAGCCGTGTGGGGCCATGTCTGACTTCCTCTTCACAAGTGGGAGAAAGAAACACAAAATCAGCCCCAGGCTGATTCCTCTGAAGTGGAGGTCAAGCATGCAACTTTCTTTACCCTATTCTGACACCAGTCATCCTTCCTACAGCATTGTTCGACAATCCATTGCAATGGCCACACAGAACTCATAACAATACTCACAGTTGTGGGAAATGAACATGGTACAATTTAGGATCAGAAAAACTGAGAATTTAGTAGGAATGCCTCTTCTCTGCTGTACTGCAAGCACACCACACTCTTGTCTTCAGTCTCTGACCCAAGTGTCCTGTCCCTTGGCTTCTGCCCTGCTCTGGCAAGTGTTTATAAGCTCTTTTTGCCAGTCTGTGAATTGCACAAAGGGTGTGTTTTGCAAGCCATCTCCTGTCCGTAGGAGTTCAGCTTTACTAGGTCCATAGGCCTACACCCTGGAACTGGTCTGTCTCTCAATGCCAGCACCTCTGCTGTCACCACTTTTATAGGTAGGGATCTTGTGCTCCACTCATACTTTTTCTTCTTGATATCATCCATTCCTCCTTGTAAACCTAGTAGGATGGTAAACCTAACCAATGTCAGCCTTAGAGTTTTATACAAGTATTTGCATGGACCCGTTCAGTAACTTGGTGGAAATTAAAGTCCTTGGATAGAAAAGCCATATCAAGTAAATTCCAGGTACTATACTTTTAATAAGGTCACTATGGGTCGGTACCAATTCTATGGCACCTAACAACAACACTTTTAATATGTTAGATTCATTTCACTAATATTTTCTAGTTTTTTGGGTTTTTTTCCATCAGCATTTATAAGGGATGTTAGATTGTAGCTTTCTTTTCATGTGGTGTCTTTGTCTAGTTTTGGTTCAGGTATCCTGAGCTTTTTGAAAGTTTGCTTTACACTACTTTGCTTTTAGGAAGTACCTATATTAGTACCTATTTTTACTAATACAAATAAATCTGAAAAGAACTTTTACAGCAAAAGGCAAAAAGTGAAACCTAGTGTTCAGTGTTTGTTTTGCATTGATCTGTTTAAGAGGAAGCATGCACCCTGAGCAGCAAGAGTGTCACCCAACTTCTTCCCAGGAACTAGTCAGCATCTTAGCATTAACTAAACTTTTTAGCACTCTGTCGTTGTTAAATGCCGTCAAGTTGGTTCCGACCCATAGTGACCCTGTATAAGGTTTCCTGGGCGTGGCTAGTGAGCTAGAACTGCTGACCTTGCAGTTCAAGCTAACTTTGCAGTCAAGTGTGTTAACCCCCAGCACCACACCAGGACTCCTTTTAAACACTGTATGTTAGTGTTCTTTTTGGTTTAAAATGTTTGGTATGATTTGGTAGATTACTTTTTGGATGTGAGAATGTTTAAAAATTCTCTGTATATAAATTAATAGTAATTACTTGTTCACATAAGGAGCTCTGGTAGCGTAGTGGTTACGAATTGGGCTGTGAACCTGAAGGTCAGCGGTTCAGAACTACCAGTCGCTCTGCGAGAGAAAGATGAGGCTTTTTGCTCCCGTAAAGATTTACACCCTCAGAAACCCTGTACAGGGTCGCTATGGGTCGGAACCGACTCGACGGCACTTAACAACAACAACAACAACAACTTGTTCACATTACTCCAAAGGACACTATCAGGTTGCAGGGGAAACCTGTAGCAGGGTTATTTTTGTTTCATAGAATAAATTAGGAAATATTCTTTACTTCTTGATCATTTGGAAATACTAAAACAGGATTGGTGTCAGTTCCTTTCTAAGTGTTTGATAGCATTCCTTAGCTATCTGGTACAGGTTTGTTTGTTTTTTGGCAGGGGGCAGACCAGTAGGAGGTTTTTGATCACTGATCTAATCTCTTCTCTTATTGTGGGTCTGTTGAGACTATGTTTCCTTTTGAGACAGTTGGTGTGTGTAGGTTGTGCTCTTCTGAGAGTTTGCTTATTTCGTCTTGATTATTTGGTTTGTTGCTGTATGTTATTTCCATCTTTTTACTTTCAACCTGTTCGTTTCCTTGGGTCACAGGTGTCTTACATATGAGTTGGATCATGTTGTCTTTTATTCTTTCTGCCACTCTGCCTTTTGATTGGAGTGTTTAGCCCGTTTACATTCACTCTAATTTTTTGTTTGTTTTAATCTTTCTTTGTCTTTGCCTGTTACTGCTGCTTCCTTTTGTGTTTTATTGGTTGGTTATAGGAGACATTTTGGTTCCCTGATTGCATCTCAATGTAAAGAAAACAAAAATCTTCACCACTGGACCAATAAACATTAGCATTCTTATCAACAGAGAAAAGATTGAAGTTGTCAACGACTTCATTCTTCTTGGACCAACCATCAACATTCATGGAAGCAGCAGTCAAGAAATCAAACGACGTATTGCATTAGGCAAATGTGCTGCACAAGACCTTTTTAAAGTGTTGAAGAGCAAAGATGTCAGCTTTAGGACTAAGGTGCGTCTGACCCAGGCTATAGTATTTTCAGTAACCTCATATGCATGTGAAAGCTGGACAGTGAATAAGGAAGACGGTAGAAGAATTGATGCTTTTAAGTTATGGTGTTAGAGGAGAATATTGAAAGTGCTATGGGCTGTCAAAAGAACAAACAGATCTGTGTTGGAGGAAGTGCCGCCAGAGTGCTTCTTGGAGGCCAGGATGGCCAAACTTAATCTCTCATACTTTGGACATACTATCAGGAGGGACTGGTCGCTGGAGAAGGATATCATGTTTGGTAAGGTAGAGGATCAGAGAAAAAGAGGAAGACCCTCAGCGAGATGGATTGACAATGTGGCAGCCTCAATGGGCTCAAGTGTGGCAATAATTGTGAAGTTGGCCCTGGACTGGGCAGTGTTTCGTTCTGTTGTACATAGGGTCACTATGAATTGGTACCAACTCGATGGCGCCCAACAACAGTATTGCTCTAGAGTTTCAAGACTGTGACCTTTCAAATCAATTCACCAGGCCTCATTCTTCCAGAGTACCTCTGAGAGGGTTGAAATTGCCAGCTTTTCAGCTAGTAGTCACTTAAATACTCAGAGACTCCACGCTTCTAGGCTTCATTGGATTTCAAAGAGCTTCAAAAAGGTTTTACAATCAATCGTGTGATTAAAGGATAATGAAAAATTTCCACAAACTTAAAAAAAATTTTGTGTTTACCTGGCCCTATGCAGATTTCTCGAGCTCTTTTTCTGTGTGGGTTACTATTTAGTACTCTTCCCCCATAAATTTCAGAAAGTCCTGCTTTCCTGAACTCTGATTTCTGTATTATCAACTTAGTAAGACCAGTATTGATTTGCTTTGGTTTGCCATCCCTCTCCTGTTGTCTTGAAATTGCCTCTGTACACAAAACGTGGGTAGTTAAAACTTTCTTTACATTTACCTCTTTTGTTTCCTATCAGGTGTTACATCTCTGTAATGCTTGTTGATTCATGTCTTAAAACTTTAATCTGGTTTTAGCCTTGTTTGTGACAGGCCGGCAGGTATCAAACCAGTTATCCATTATTGCTAGATATTGAAATACTGTTATTTATTTTTAATTCAGCAGTTTTGGTCATCTTAAAAGCTATCTATTGGTAAAGATTCATGAAAATCCTGATTTTGCTTTTTAACTTTTTCTCTTTTTATAGACTTATTTCAAGAGAGTCAAATTTAACCTATTTCTGTTCTTTATGAATAGGTAGTGTAGCCAATCAAGTGTTTCATCCAGTCATGTTTGACAAATGTATTCAAATTCTTAAGAAGAGCTGGCCGCAGGAATCTAACTTGAATCGGAAAAGAAAGAAAGAACAGCCTAAGAACTCGCAGGGTAATCCAAGAGGGAATAGAAAAAGAGGAAAGCCATTCAGAAGAGAAGATATTGAGGTAAGATGTAAGTGGAATAATAAAACATATCCTCTACCTGCCCATGATTGACATATTTAAGGATTGATCTTACATTTAAATATTGTTTTAGACAATATAATTGGTACTAGAAGGGCCTATAAGTTACCTCTTGGGCTTGATAAAATAGTGATAGTACATTTTCACTTGGTCATCATCTAAATTACTAATCCTCTTTCTTTAGCTTTGTGTCCCAGGGGTACTTGGCAACATGCTAACTGATATATTTGGTACATGATCATATCATTAGAGAGAGTGGTTGAAACATTGATGGTTCACTTATATAAGAGCGTAATGTTATTGCTATGTGCTGTTGAGTCAGTTCCAACTCAACCTTTTGCAGGGTTTCTGAGGAGTGGTGAACTGTCGCCTTGCAGTTAGCAGTCCAGTGCTTATGCTACTTTGCCACAGCAGGATCCCAAAAGAGCATAGTAGAATGAAATTAATTCCAAAGTCTCATGTGAGTAAATAGGGAGGTAGTGGTTCTATTGGCTTCAGAATTTCTAAGAAACAATGATGTTTTCATAGACACAGGATGATAAGGGCAGGAAACAATTTTAACTATCATTTAGTCCATTGATGTATAGTGTGGTTGTGGAAACCTGGAGTAGTTACTTAACTTGGTCAATGTTAGATCAGGTCAGTGCTTCAGCTCCTCTCCAGGGTTCAACTGGACTTGATTAGGATTCGATGAAAACCATGAGACACAAATGGTTAGGCATTGTTAAAAAGTAATGTATACATTTCTTTATAACCTAGATGGATATAATTTTACAAGAACAAGAGGATGAAGAAAATATTTGTTTTTCTGCCCGGGACCTTTCTCATATTCGAAATGCCATCTTCCACCTTATGAAGAACTTTTTAAGACTTCTGCCCAAATTTTCCTTGAAGGAAAAGCCACAATGTGTGCAGAATTGTATAGAGGTAAGTGAAAATTCCATGGACCTGGACATCAAATATAGCAAGTACGACTTGACGTCTATAGCAGTGAACAGTAAAAATCCAGTCTTTGTTTTGTTTTCCAGATCTTTGTTGCATTAACTAATTTTGAGCAAGTTCTTGATGAACTTCATGTTTCACAAGCCAGGTGAGCTATTAAGTCTTGCAGTGCTAAAATGTAATATAGTACAATCGTTTTTGCTCTGGTGGGTCTGTCAATGCTGTTTTATCCTAGTTGTCACAAAGGTAGAAATTATTCATTTAAATATGGCTTATTAGGGATAAGAAATACTCCAAGGTAAGGTTTATCTGTTGTTTAGCAGTCTTTTGTCTTTCTTTAGAAACCTTAATGAAGCGAAATATTTGCCCGAACTGGCCTATCATGGACTGTATCTGCTGTGCTCCCCAGTCCATGGAGAAGGTGATAAGGTAAGGAGAGAACAAGGGTCAAATACAGTGATTAGCTGAATCAAAATCATATGACCACATAGTGGAAAACTTTGAAAAACATTTGATTTAATGATGTTTTCATTATGTTATACAGAGTATCACTATTTCTATTTATCTCCTACTATTCGTTGTCAGAGGGATTTGGGAGGTATTTGGTATAGCACTGTAGGATAAAACTGGACTGCTGACCACAGGCTCAGTGGTTCTAACCCACAAGTGGCTCCTAGGAAACCCTGTATAGGATGGATATGATTTGATGGCACTTAACAGCAGCAGTGGTACAGTTAACTTGTAGGGGCAAGAATGTGTAGTGGTTAAGAAGATAGTGGTAGAATATTTGGGTTCAAATTCTGTCTCCATTACTTCTTGTTGTTAGGTGCTGTGGAGTCAGTTCTGATTCACAGCAACCATATGCAAAATGGAATGAAACACTGCCTGGTACTGTGTCATTTCATATTTTTGAGCCCATTGTTGCTGCCACCATGTCTCTCATTGGGCACCTTTCATTTGCTGACCCTGCACTTTACTAAGTATGTTATCCTTCTCCAAGGTCTGATTCCTCCTGATTACATGTCCAAAGAATTGAGACACAAAGTTCCACCATTATGGCTTGTAAGGAGCATTACGGCTGTACCTATTTCAAGAAGATTTGTTTGTTCTTGTGGCTCCAACACCGTAATTCAACAAATTCCTCTTTCACTGTTCAGCTTCCATATGCATATGAGGCAATTGAAAATACTAGGATTGGGTCAGGTGTACCTTAGTCCTCAAAGTGATATTTTTCTGCTTTTGCTTAATGCAATATATCATTTGATTTCTTGATGGCTGCTTCCATGGGCGTTGATTATGGATCCAGGAAAATGAAGTCTTTCTTTTCTCGTTTTATCATGATTTTACTTAAAAATGCAGTGTGTGGGGATTTTTCTTTTAAGTATAATCTATACTGAATGCTATAGTCTTTGATCTTCATTAATAAGTATTTTAAGTCCTTTTTAATTCTAGCAATCAAAGTTGTATCATCTGCATATTGCTGGTTTTTAATGAGTCTTACTCCAATCCTGATCCTATGTTGTTCTTCATGTAATTTAGCTTCTTAGATTGTTTGCTCAACATTCAGTTTGAATAAATATGATGAAAGAATACAACTCTGAAGCACACCTTTCCTGAATTTTAAACCATTCAGTGTCCCCTTGTTCTGTTCTGAGGACTGCCTCTTGGTTTATGTACAGGTTCCTCATGAGCACAATTAAGTATTCTGGAATACCCATTCTGCACAATGTTACCCATAGTTTGTTATGGATAACAGTCAAAAAAATTTGCATAGTCAATAAAGCACAAGTAAACATCTTTTTGGTATTCTCTCATCCAAGATCCATCTGACATCAACAATGATATTCCACACTCTACACCCTAGAGTTTATCTGGCTTGAAATTCTGGCAGCTCCCTATTGATGTGTACCGCTATAATAATTTTTTAATTACCTTCAGTAAAATTTTACTTGCATGTGATACTAAGAATATTGTTAGATGATTTCCCACATTCTGTTGAGTCACCTTTCTTTGGAATGGGCACAAATATGGATGTCTTCCTATCCGTTCACCAGGTAGCTTTCTTCTAAATTTCTTAACATAGAAGAGTGAGCATCTCCAGCACTGTATGAGAGTTTTTTTGTTTGTTTTTTGGTGTCTTTTTTTTTTCAGATTATGGGGTTTTTTAGTGAACTGAACAGGGTACAATTCAGGATCAAATCAAAACCAACTCAGGCTGCAGCAGTTCTCCAGTCTGGAACGCCTCTTGTCTGCCATACTGCAGGCATGCTTCAGTCTTATTTACAGCCTCTGCCTTGTGGTCCCTTGACCTCTGTGTGTTACAAAGTTCTTTTAACCAGTCTGTGAATACCCAAAGGGCACATTCCTCAAGTCAGTCTCCTGCCTGTAGACACTCGACCTTAATCAGTTCTTAGGCCTAGAGCCCAAAGGTGCTTTCTAACTCCATGCTACCACTTTTACTATGGCCTCTGCCATGGTTGTTTCTCCAGGTATCTCACAAGTCACTCATGCTCTTCCTTCTTGATGGTTCTGGGGTTTTCCATCTCTGCTTCTGAGATGGCTCCTTTTAAACCTAGCCAGAGGCAAAACTAACCAAGCCCAGCCAGAGTCCTGTATACCTAATTTGCATGGTCCCACCCAATCACTTGGTGGATTTAAGAACACTTTGGATATACAAGCCTTATCAAGTAAATTCAAGGCACCCCAGCTCACCACCAGACTTTTCTAGCTATTGTCTTCTTTTTTTGTTTTCCCTCCAAGTTTTTATTGTGAATTGAGTGATAGTTTACATGGGAGAACAACAGTTTTACACTGATTCTAATCGCATTTCATTTTTATTGCAGTGATTACAATCCCCTCCATACATAATCAGTCAACAGCATTTGCTTATGTTCCAACTGTTTTTTTTTGTTTTGTTTTGACATACACTAAAACACTCAGGAATATGTAATCATTCACTGCATGAGTTTTTGTTGAAAGATTTTAGTTTATATTTATTTAGTCAATTCCTGGAGCCTAGTTTTTCATTAGTTTCTTCTGTGCAGCTTAGACATATTCCTTAAATACCATGTGTTCTTGGTTATATGGTACCTCTCTACATGGTTGAGCATTGACCAGTTCTTTTTGTGGAGTGACTGTCTGTGTATTCCTTCCATTTTCTTTTGATGTTTCTGGCATTGTTCAATATTTTACACATAGAATTCTTCAATATTTCAGGTCAAGCCTTGTTTATTCAGTTCTTTCAACTTAAAAAATGCTGAACATGTTTTTCTCTTTCGTTTTTCTAATTCCAGGTCTTTGCACATTTCATTGTAATACTTTGTCTTCACAAGCTGCCCTTTCAAATAGTCTGTTCAGCGGTTTTATTCCTAATTACTTACAGTTGCATTATCTTCTCTATGCTCAAGAGCAAGTTTCAGAGTCTCTTCTGACATCCATTTTGGTCTTTTCTTAATTAAGGCTCACCTACATACTAGCTGTTTATTATTCTTTTTTGATTGACAACACATTTTTATTAAATTCTATATGTATTAAATTCAAACACATTTTAAATACACATTTATTTATTTTTTAAACCTTTTATTGTGAATTGAGTGATAGTCTACATGGCATAGTAATATACAATCATTTAAACAACCAAAGGGGGTACATTTTGCAAACCAGCCCCGTGCCCATCAGCACATAGCCTTTTCGCTTCCCTGAGTCTAGAGTCCTCAGATGCTCTCTCTCCATGTCACTGTCTCTGCCTCCGACTCTGGTGTAGCTGTCTCTCTGGTTAGTATCCCACGCCCCGCCCATGCTCTTCCCTCTTGCTTGTTGCAGAGTCCTACGTTAAACACACATTTAAGGCCTCTGAATTCTAGGGAAAATTATATAACCTCATGGAAAAATGCTTCTGCAAATTCATGATTGTTTTACCCTCAGCCCTTAGTGCCTTTTTTATCATGCATAATCTCTGATTTATGACTGGATTCTGATTCAGCATTTCCAGAGTAAATCAATTTTGAGTTAAGTCATATTTTTAAAATTTTAGATTTTCATTATTATCTTTTTAATTTTTTAAAAACTTTTATTGTGAATTGAGTGATAGTCTATGTGACAGACTCAACCAGTTGTGTCTTGTTTCACTGTTATGATTACAACCCCCTTTTTTGATGTACACAAAAACACTCAGGAATTTATAATAATTTAAACAACCAAAGGACTGCTCATTCTTGTGTGCATTATTTAGCCTTGATAAAGCCTCAGTTATCTCACCTTGACAAAAATACAAATGTCGAACCTTCCTCGTAGCTTTTTTGAAAGACTCAGCAAGTCAAATGCTGAGAATAGTGTCTTTTGTGTAAAAACACCAAAAACAAAAACCAGAAAATGCCATATACTATGAAATATTATATCATTCCTTTGTGTTGAAAATATGGATGTGATAGAATTCTCATTAATGTCTTTAGTTTCCATTCCCTTTTTTAAAAAAAAATAAAATTATTTTAACTATTGTTGTATATGTAAATAGGAAAACACACACCAGTTAACAATTTTACAAGTGTATTTATTTCAGTTGACAATGATTACATTCTTTGATTTGTAGAAACATTCACATCCTCCTTTTGTAAGCTGTTCCTCTCCCACTAACATAAACTTTCTGCCCTGTACAAGTTCCTATATTTTAAGGTACTGCTATCAATTTGATCCCATATAAAAAAGGCATTTTTAAAAGAACATAATGTGTACACATGCGTTTTTTACACTGTTTGAAATGTGCATTTATTGAATACCTGATAATTACCCAAGAAACATATTCCTACTGTTCAGGCAGAAGCTGTTAACTGCTTACTCTTCAGATGGCTAGGAATAATTTACTATCATCTCTATTTCTTTGAGGCACTTGGGTGTACTCAAATTGATTTTTTTTTTTTTCTCTTATAGGTTGTCAGTTGTGTTTTCCATCAAATGCTGAATGTAATATTAATGTTAGAAGCTGGAGAAGGAGCTCATCGCACCAGCCTTACAATTACTTCACAAGTCATTAATAGTAGAAACCAAGCAATCCAGTTTATCAGGTGAAGCACACATTTGAATTTTTGCTCTTTTTATCATACACCCTCAGTCCTCTGGGCTGACCAAGATTTTACCTCTGGAGGTAGAATTTCTGGCCTATTAGTGGTTGGTTTGTGTTTTTTTTTTTTTCTTTCCCTTTTTTACTTTTTAATTGTGTATTAGGTGAAGGTTTACAGAGCAAACTCATTTTCTGTTCGATGCATACACATTTTATTTCATGTGATTCTGTTATCCCAGTAATGTAGCATCACTTATTCCACGTCTCCCCTGCATTTTGTTTCTCCCATCCTCCTCCTTTCCTAATCCTTCCTGCCTTAAGTACTTTTTCCTTGACAAAAAACCTACCCTCTTGATCTGAAATGGTCAATTATTCTAGGGAGTGCATACATCCGTTACTATTCATCTAGACCTGTCGTTTGAAAATTATGCCATGGGGGTGAGTTCAATTCTTGGCCTGAAGAGTGACTAAGGACCATTGTCTCAGATTTCTACCTGTCTTTATCTGACTAGTAGGCCTGGTCTTTTTTTTATAACTTGCACATTTCTCTCACTCTCTTCAGGATCTTGTAATATGACCACTTCCAGAGTGGTTTCAGGTTGTGGAAATGAGGTCACATGGTCTGTGGTCCATTATTCCATTGATGTGTTTGTTTCCATGTGTCTTCATTTATGCTGAAGAAGTTTTTATAATGTTCACCTTGTATGCTCTACTATATTCGTGAAACATATTTGCAGCCTAGGTAAATATATATGTAAGAATGCCCTTTATCAAACTTATATTTAGACCCATTCTCCATCTCACATCTCCACTTGCATGTCTATCTCTACCTGCACTCAAATGTTACTGTTATTGCAGGATTGTGTATACAATAAATAGTATTTATCTCTGTGCCAATAATGATCAATGCATCTTGATTGCATGTTTGATCAGTTTGAAACTATAGAAGTTGATTGTTGTTGTTATGTGCCGTGGAGTCGGTTCTGACTCATAGCGACTCTGTACAGTGTTTCCGAGGCTGGAAATCTTTACGGGAGCAGAAAGCCTCATCTTTCTCCTGCAGAACAGCTGGTAGTTTCGAACTGCTGACCTTGCGGCTTGCAGCCTGATTAGTAACCATTACACTACCAGAGCTCCTTATAGAAGTTGATAGAGTTCTGAAAATTTTGTTATCACTGATTTTAGACGTTGATGCATAAATTTGAATAATACTAATATTAACTGATCTTCCTTGTAAGGCATATGAACATCATCCTATCATAGACATTATTTGCTTCACAATTTTTGAAATTCTTTTTTGATGATGAAAATGAGGCCATTTCTCTTAAGTTTGTTGTTCCCAGCATAGTAAACCATTATAATTGTCTAATTCATAATGGCCTGTTTCAGTCCATGATGGCTAGAATATTGATCTTTATGTATTCTATTTTATTTTGGCATTTTCCAATTTGTCTCTATTCCTATACTTTGTATATCCACGTTCCACTTTTTAATGAATGTCTGCCACTGTTTCTTCTCATTTTGATTGGTAACCCATCAGCAAATGAAGATCCTGAAAGCTTTGCTCCATTGGTGTCATTAATATCAGTTCTACTCTGAGGATACACTTCTTCCCTAATCACATTTTGAATGCTCTCCAACCCGAGGAGCTCATCTTCTGGCACCGTATCTAACAGTATTCTGCTATTCTTAACATTTTCGTTGGCTAACCCTTGAGAAGTGATCTGCCTCTCGTTGATTTCGTAGTCGTCGTTCGCCTGGAAGCTCTGTTGAAACCTGTCTATTATTGGTAATCCTGTTGATATTTAAAATTTTACTGGTGGCATAGCTTCCAGTATCACATCAACATACAATCCATCACAGTGCTACAAACAGAACAGATGAGTGTTGGAAAACCATGATAGTAAGTGTTTAAATCTTTTCTGCTACAACACTGCTGTAGTTGGCTAGAGCTGATAATAACAAGTGGATGACTTTAACAAAACAGAAATCTATTTCCTTACAATTTAGGAGGCTAGAGGTCTGAATTCAGAGTACCAACTTTAAGGAAAGGTCCTTGTCTCCTTTCAGCATCTGTGTTGTTGGCTGCCATGGAATTGGTATGGACTCATAGCGACGCTGTGCACAACAGAACAAACAGTGCCCGGTCCTGTGCCAACCTCACAATCGTTATGTTCGAGACCATCATTGCTGCCACTGTGCCAAGGCGTCTCGTTGAGGTCTTCCCCTTTTTCTCTGACCCTCCATATTCCCAAACATGATATTCTTCTCTAGGGACTGGTGCCTTCTGATAATAATGTCCAAAGTATGAGTGACGAAGTCTGGCCATCCTGGCTTCCAAGGAGCATTCATTCTGGCTGCATGTCTTCTAACACAGATTGGTACTTTTGATGTTCTCCTCCAACACCATAACTCAAATGCATCGATTCTTGTACAGTCTTCCTTATTCACAGTCCAATTTTCACATGTATATGAGGTTATTGGAAATATCATGACTTTGGTCAGGCACATCTTAGCTCTTGAACACTTAAAAGAGATCATGTGCAGCAGATTTGTCTAATGCGATATGTCATTTGATTTTGTGACTACTGTTTCCATAGTGTTGATGGCTTATCTGAGCAAAATGAAGTCTTTGACAACTTCAATATTTTTTCCATTTATATGGATATTGCTTATTGGTCCAGTGGTGAGGATTTTTGTTTTCTTTACATTGAGGTACAACCCATACTGAAGTCTGTGGTCTTTGATCTTCATGAGCAAGTATTTTAAGTCCTCTTTGCTTTCAGCTAGCATATTGCAGGTTGTTAATGAGTCTTCCTCCCATCCTGATACCAAATTTTTATTCATATAATGCAGCTACTCGGATTATTTGTAAAGCGTACAGATTGAATACGTTTGGTGAAAGAATACAACCTTGGCACATACTTTTCCTAATTTTTAACAAATGAGTGTTCCTTTGTTCTGTTGGAACAACTGCCTCTTGGTCTATGTGCAGGTTCCACATGAGCACAATTAAGTGTTTTGGAACACTCATTTGTCACAATGTTCTTAACTTGTCATGATCCACAGTCAAAAGCTTTTGCATAGTCAATAAAGCATAAACATCTTTCTGGTATTCTCTGCTTTCAGCCAAGATCCATCTGATGTCAGCAATGATATCCCTCATTCCACGTCCTTTTCTGACTCTGTTTTGAGCCTCTGGCAGTTCTCTGTCAGTGTATGGTTGCAGCTGTTTTTGTATTATCTTTGGCAAGATGTTACTTTCATGCACTATTAATGTGATATTGTCTGATTTCCACATTCTGTTGGGTCACCTCCCTTTGGAATGGGTACAAGTATGGATCTCTTCAGTAAGTTGGCCTGGTAGCTTGTCTCTCAAACTTCTTGGCATAGATGAGCGAGTGCCTCTAGTGCTGCATCCGTTTGTTGAAAGATTTAATTTGTATTCTGTCAATTCCTGGTGCCTTGTTCTTTTACCAGTGCATTCAGTGCACCTTGAACTTTTTCCTTCATTGTCATTGGCTCTTCATCATATGCTGATTCTTGAAATGGTTGAATATCAGCTATTTGTTTTTGGTAAACTGACTCTGTTCTTCCCTTCTGGCTTTCTAACTCCAGGTCTTTGCACATTTTGTTATGATATTTGACTTTGTCTTCTCGAGCTGTTCTTAGCAATGTACCTCCTCATTTTTTCCATTTGCTTTAGCCTCTCTACACTGGAGAACAAGTTTCAGAATTTCTTCTGACATCCATTTTGGGTTTTTTCTTCTTAATGACCTTTTATTTCTTCCCGTATGATGTTCTTGGTGTCGTTCCACAACTCTTCTGATCTTTAGTTTCTGGACTTTAGTGAGTAATGCATCGAGTCTGTTCTTCAGATGATCTCTGAATTTAGGTGGGATGTGTTCAAGATCACATTTTGGCTCTCATGGACTTGTTTTAATTTACTTCAGCTTCAGCCTGAATTTGCATATGAGCAATTGATGGTGTGTTCCACAGTCTGCCCCTGGCCTTGTTTTGGCTGATGATATTATGATATGGAGCTTTTCTACAGATGTAGTCAGTATAATTTTTGTGTATTCTAGTTGGTGAGGTCCACTCCTGGCTCTTCTTTCTTGGTGGTGGTAGATCTCTCTTTGTCTGCTCATGTCTCTTCTCCTTTTATCTCTTGTAAGATAAATGGTCTTGCATGCCACAGCACTGAGAACTTTCCTTACGTAGAATCAAGGCCCTGGTGGTATTAAGGGTGGTGCGGATCAGCACTAGACTGCAAGCTATAAGGTCGGCAGCTTAAAACCCACCAGCCACTCCTTGGAAACACTATACAGTTTTTCTGTGAGTCAGAGCTGACTTGAAGGCACTGAAACAAAAACAACATTCCACGCTTAATACTCTTACTGGTTTATCACATCAAATCATATCACATCATAGGGTATCATCACATCATTGCCAAATCACTAAAAATCAATAGTCCAGCCATGGAACACAATATGCCAGACACTTGGCATCTTAATTCTTTATTTGTAGCAAAATGAGTCTTACAATGTTGAGGTAGATTGTTTTTAATATTTAGGAATTCTAAAGAATGGGAACTACTAGTGTTGCGCTGTAGGATAAACGTGCTACTGCAAGGTTGGTTTGAACCACACGGTTGGTGGTTCAAACTCACTGGCCGCTCCTTAAAAATCCTATACAGGGTCACTGTGAGTTAGAACCAGTTTGATGGCACTTAACAATAACAACAAAACGTGGGAGCAGTAATTTTTGAGGACAGAGTAAAGGAAAATTATTTTGTTGTAATAGTTATATTGTAATAGATGATGTGTTTTTCTTTTAAATAGCTTGCTTGTGGATGAACTAAAAGAAAGCGTATTCCCAGTTCTTCGTATCTTACTCCAGCATATTTGTGCCAAGGTATTATTTGACTTGATAATACTATAAATGCAAGTGTATGTTGATATACATATGTACGAAAGTGTGTATGTGTGTGTATGTATGTATGTGTTCTTAGGAATGAGTAGAGTATATCATTACCAAAAGTGTTTTTTTTTTTTTTTTTTTTCACCAGTAGTTTGTCTAGACAAAGTGTTCTTTAAAAATAGTACATTGGAAAACTTCAATTATATACAAATATAGAGAGACCTAGGGGGATGAACCATTACATAACCATCACCCAACTTCTCCATTTTTGTGTCAGTTTTCCCCCCAGTATATATACATACTGTTTTTGAAAATTATATTTCATAAATACTTCATTATGTTTCTGAGTTAAACTAAAAGCAATAAAATATATTCAGAATATTAACATATCTAAAAACCACAGTAACTTCTTAATATAAAAACATGTAGTTAGTCAATGTTCGAATTTTCATAATTATCTCTTATATTTTTTAAATGGTCTGGACAAATTTTCTGAAAGTACATGGATCTTGGGAATGCTACGCTAAGTTTATATGTTAATATTTCTGCAGAGGATTTATAGATATCTTACATTTTAGGCTTTCAGAGGGATTTGAAATTTGAAATGTGTTAGTCATTTATATTATATCCAAAGATCACTCACTAATTTTCAACTTTGGTTAGGTAGGACATGTGCATCAGTTGTATTTTAGGTGGATGTTGGCTGAATAGCTTCCCTGTTTGTGTTTCAGGTGATAGATAAGTCAGAGTACCGGACGTACGCAGCCCAGTCGCTGGTTCAGTTGCTTTGTAAACTTCCTTCTGTGGAATATGCTACATTCATTGCCTGGCTTTACAGATACTCACGAAGTTCCAAGGTAGGAGAAATAGCTGTATGGAAGCTTCAGTCGTGGCTCCGCAAACTACTAATGACAGTCAGATCTGAATACATAAATTGAGTTTCTTTGATTTTCATTCTGAACTAATAAAAATTCCTATGATTTTGCTTTACCAGATCCCACACAGGGTTTTCACCCTTGATGTTACTTTAGCTCTATTAGAACTGCCGGAAAGAGTGGTAGATAACTCTCTCTCATTGGAGCAACAGAAGTTTTTAACGCAGAAGTTCTTGGTACAGGAAATTATGTTTGACCGTTGTTTAGACAAGGCCCCTACTGTCCGCAGCAAAGCATTGTCCAGTTTTGCACATTGTCTGGAATTATCTGTTAACAACACATCGGAGAGTGTTCTGGAACTTCTCATTAACAGTAAGTATGACAACTTTTGTCACGTGAAACCTGTTTCTGTTTGCCAAGAGATTAGACTGTACAGGAATCATTCTTTTAAAAATAAAATAAATTTCATTGTGACTTGAGTGAAGGTTTACAGACAGGTCATTAGTTTTATATTCAACCAATCACACACCTTGTTTCATCTCAATCCCCTCTATGCAACAACAGTTGCTCATTTCCATTCCACCCACCTTCCCATCCCTTCTCAACTGTGTCCTGAGGAAAATGTTGCCCTTTGCCGAATGATTGACCATTCCATGGTGAGTATGCTTCACTAGTGTTTCCCTGCTAAATACCTATATACTGTGGCTGAAAATTGGGTCATGAGGGTAAGTTCCCTTCTAAACCTGAAGGGTGGTCAAGGACCATAGTCTCAGATTCCTCCAGTCTGTTTTTGACTAATTAGCGTCTTCTTTTTTTTTAATAATTCTAAGTTTTATTCCACTGTATCCAGGACCGCCTGATGTAATCCCTTTCAGAGCAGTTGGTAGTCTCAAAGTTGTGGTGACATGTTTATATGTTTATTTGCATGGGGGACTAATCATTTCCAAGCATCTTCCATTCTTACCTCTTCTTACTTCCGCACATGGAGAGACCGCATTTTAGATGGCCACTCCTGAGCTTTTAAGATCCCAGGCGTTACTCACCAAAGTAGGATGTAGAGAATTGTCTTTGTGGACTAGGAATCATTCTTTATGGTTTATGTATCTATTATTCTTTATGTATTATTATTACTACTATATTAATATTATGTATCTATATTTTTATTCTTCATGAAGAATAATAAATACTGTGTATTTTCACCCTCATAAACCTGCTGCAGTATATTTTGTCATATAACATAATAGGTAACCTGATGCATTTAAAAAGCCTCGTTAATTTTTCAAATTGTCACGTTTTAGAAGTGAGAAAGTTGATTGCTTTTAATATTACTTTGTGTTATTGAGCATAGAATTGGGTGTATTGGGGCCTAACACTCATTTTAAGTTTCTTCCCAAGAAGGAGAACATTATTGGCAGCAATTTACAATGTCTCATTGTCCTCAGGCATGATTATCTTGAATTTGATTCTGTGTTTATTTGTCACGTGAAACCAGTTTGTGTTTGCCAAAAGATTAGACTGCAAGGTTTATGACACTGTCTTTTCCCCCACTCCTCCATCTTTTCTGTCTGCATATTTTTAGGTCGTTTAGTGTCAGAAATAGAGAGCCACCCTGGAAGCTTACTGAAAAATTCATCAGGTAATGAATCAATGCATTTTCATATTTTTAATAATTTTTTCTTAAATGAATTGTTGTCTGTTTCAAATGTTTACATTTATGTGTTTAAGACTCTTCTTTTTTCTTCATCAAAAACATTGAAGTTTATTTTAGTAATGATGTAACAACTTAAATAAGTAACATGCCAGGCTTAGTTTGTTAAAAGATTAACTGATTTTTCTTTTTCAAATATCTTGAAGGTTTTTCCTTTGAGAAGCAGACATTTAACCGTTTGGGATCTTCAGAGGTGACCAGGTCAGACAAAAATACTGAAACAGTTGAAGCAGGAGGTATGTCATATTTTATCACTGTTAGAGGAGTCCTGGTGTGGCGCTGTGGGTTAATGTGCCAGACTGCAAAGTCGTTTGAACTGTAAGGTCGGCGGTTCAAGCTCACTAGCTGCTCCTTGGAAACCCTATACAGGGTCTCTATGAGTCGCAACCGACTCAGTGGCATTTGACAACAACAACAGAGAGATAATAACTATTGGATTATGGAAAACTGCCAATCGAATCTTAAAACCTACATGTCATTTTAAGATACCGAAAATGTAGCTTATTCATGATCATACACTGAACCCTAATATAGTGTTAACACTTAATGGAATATAAAAAAATATTTTCTTATTAAAATAAGTAGTTATGAACTCTTGGGATTGCTTACCAAAACAGGACTGTTTACTAGGGAATGTGCAGTAGAGACTAAACTTAGGTTTGGGAAAAAATCATCACCAAATGGGGGGAAGGGTGAAGAATTCTGTGGTACTCAACTCCTGTTCCTATTTTTAGTACCTTGTCTGTTTTCCACCATGTTATCTTGACTCTGATTAAGGCTTCCCAGAATCTGTCTACTTTTAATGCCATGATAGGGAACTGTGAGTCCACATTTCATTGAAAAAGATAATTCAGAATTTAGAATTTAGTTTGTAATTTTTGTGCACCACCTATGTAAACCATTTTATTAATAAAATTTATTTTGTAATTGCTTTTGAGAATATCCACAACAAAAACACACCAACTTCAGTTTCTGCATGTACAATTCAGTTATAGGATTAAATTCTTGGAGTTGTGCAAGCATTCTCATGTTCTTTTTCTGTGTTCTTCCTCCATTGACATAAACTCAATGCCTTTTAAGGTTCCTATCTCGTCTTTCTAGTTGGCCGTTGTCAGTTTGATCCCATAGACATAGTGTTTCAAAGAACATAATGCCAAAGGTTGTCTTTGCTAGGTAAACTATTAGTTGGCTATAAGACAATGTTAGGGGATGTATGTAGTGTAAGATTAACTTAGGGGAATAGTTTCAGGGTTTTATCAGGTCTCCAAGGCTCCAGAGGAGTTCTGGTGTAGCATTGTGGGTAAATGCTGGACTGCAAAGTAAGTTTGAACTGAAATATTGGTGGTTCAAGCTCACCACCTGCTCCTTGGAAACCCTATGCAGGATCACTATGGGTCAGAACAGACTCTACAGCACTTAACAGCAACAACAACATGGCTCCAAATAGTCTGTATTTCATGAGGATTTGAAGATCTATTGTGTACTTTTTCCTTTTTGATTAGGATTTTTCTGTAGAATCTTTGATCACAATGAGCATGAACCATTTTGTAATGGGGCATAGATGTTGCATTGTAACTAATTTTTATTGCTTTAGAGTTGTAATTTTCTACGTATGGACTTATGGAGTAGTTGTGGATCCTCTCTCCTGTGGACGTCAACACAGGATCCTGAACATGGTTGATGTAGACTTTCGAGCAATAATCTGGGATGTTTTAAATGTCAGTGTGAGTCAGGAGGGAAAAATCAAGGCTGGAATAGGCATTTAGACAGCTATGGAGCCTAGAAAGTTGCTTTACTTGGTTATGTGTTGGACTCAGTTTTTTATCTATAATTCGAAGAAGTATATAATATGGTAGAGAAAATGCATTGTATTAGAAATTAGAGATAGTCTGTATTCTTGTACGTCATTGTTACTAATGGGGTGCGTGGTGGCTCTGTTGTATAAGAACTGGACTGTGACCCACAAGGTTGGTGGTTAGAGCTCATCAGCAGTTCTATGGGAGAGAGATGTGGTTTCCTGCTCCCCAGAGATTTCCGGGGTCCTGGTGTGGTGCTGTGACTTTATGCACTGGACTGCAAGGTAGGTTTGAACTGTGGTTGGCAGTTCAGTCTCACCAGCTGCTCCTTGGAAACCCTATATAGGATCCCTATGAGCCGGAACTGACTCGACAGCACTTAACAACAACTTGGGTAGGACTGACTTGTTGGCACTTAACAACAACAATTATTACCAATTAGCTGCATGATCCAATATATGGCAGTCAACAGAACTCCCTAATTGTCAAATTTTCTGATTCTAAAACCTTTCATATTCACCACAAAGCGTTATTGTGCAAGTTTGTTAGGGAAGAAAATGATTTGAATACATATGAGGAGGTTTCAAATAATTCATAGAAAAGTTCCATGATCTTTTCATGACTTTTTGAAGCCTTCTTGTATATAAAGAGAGACAGAGTGGAGTGTGTGTCCATATAATAGTTTAATTTTGTAATTTGAGTTATTGATTTATGTAACACATCTGATACAGACTTGGCTCAGATGTAGGTGAATTTCTTAAGGACCCTATAGACGAGTAGGAGAAATGAAATAGCTGTGTATATGCGCACCTGAGATGCAGATGTTGAGGTGCAGGTAAAGTGCCATAATAATTACTGTTTATGCCTGGAGAGCAGCATAGAATTAGATTTGTATGGCTAGATATTAGTATATGCTACTTAAGTTAATTTAGAGCAGGAACTGAATTTGTAAGAAACAGATTCCTTACAACATTAGGAGAAGTCAAGATGTGTTGGTACAAAATCAAAGAAACCTTTATTAAACAAATACCAAAATTTGAAGCCATTTTTTTCTTGACATATCAACATATCTCTTGTAGTTAAGTGCTGCCGAGTTTGTTACGACTCATAGCGACCCATTATCAGGTTGCTGATGAGCAACTGGTGGGTCTGAAATGCCAGCCTTGTAGTAAGTAGTCCAGTGCTGATACTATAGCACCACACCAGTTTCTCCATCTAGGTTTATACAGTTCTGAAGACAGTGTTTTCATCTCTCTAATCCTTGCTGTAGGATCAGCACTGGACTGTGAGCCATTAGGCCAGCGTTTCAAACCCGCCAGATGCTTCTTGGAAACCTTATACAGGGTTGCTGTGAGTCAGAATGCACCCAATGGTGCTTAAAAACAATACCACCAAACCTTCCATGCGTACTTTTGATCTAATAAAAAGCAGTTTTTGTATCCTCAAAGAACTTAAATCATGTTCCTTGAGTTTTTAGAACAAAAAGTCTAAGGGGCAAGGCCAAGGCTGTGTAAGGATAATGGAAGTTCTCATAGGAGAACCCATGCTACCCTCCAAAAATGAGCAGGTTTGTTTGATGGCAAAAACATTCTTTGGCTCAACTTTCCTAGTTTTTTTCTCACCAGTGGAATTGTACATCTTCTTAAAACTTCTTCCAAATAAGCCCCCTTGATCATCCTGTCTCCTTCAGTAAAATCTCTGAAGATTATACCTTTGGAATCCCAAAAATTAGAATTGACTTCTCTACCTTAAATTTAGCTGGCCCAACAGATCCCCTGTGGAGCCATTGTGTTGGATTGCACCTTTTTCTGCAGGCGTTCTAATGAGACGAACACAAGTGATTTACTGAGAGAACTTGTGCACAGCCATCCAGCGACCAGAGGCAGTTTGAAACATTTTGTTCTAATAAACCTGTACATGTATGAACTAGAACCACAGTAGCAATAATTTTTGACTTACTCTTAAAATAGTAATTTAATCTGGAAAATTGCTAATTACTTGTGTTGACTTCATTTTTCTTAGCAAATTAGAGATGTACTTGTTCCCAAGCAGCATTAAATTATCCTGATTTAATGAGATTTTTAAATTATAAAATGCTACCAGATATAAGCTCTGGTGGCGTAGTGGTTATGAATCGGGCTGTGAACCTTAAGGTCAGAAGTTCGAAACTACCAGCTGTTCCGCAGGAGAAGGATGAGGTTTTCTGCTCCCCGTAAAGATTTGCAACCTCGGAAACCCTGTGCAGGGTCACTATGAGTCGATTCAGACTCCATGGCACATCACCAACACCACTACCACCAGCAACAACAACAGATCTAAAGAACCTGTGTTCCCATCTTATTTTGATAAACTAAAAAAAAATCTTATTGTTAGCATTAATTACATGTAAAAAAAAAAAAAGCTGTTAGTTACTGCATGCCAGGCACTTTGTTATTTTGTTAAACTTGAGATATAATTTCACTTAACAACAAAAGAGCTTTGTGGAGTCCTGGGGGGGGGGGGGGCTGTAGGATAATGCATTGGACTGCAATGTCCATTTGAACTGCAAGTTTGACAGTTCAAGCTCATCAGTCGGAAACTCTATACAGGGTTGCTATGAGTCAGAACTGACTCGCTTGCACTTAACAGTAAAAGAGCTTTGTAACACTGCCCAAGCAGGACGGAGGCCAGGCCTAGGGGATAACGGCCAGAGAGAGGTCTAGCTGTGGGCACTAGTTGAGAAGATGCTATGCTGACTGGAAAAACTCTGCACTGAGCATTTCTTTCTTTTTTTAAATGTTTTATTGTGAATTATGTGATAGTTTACATGGGAGAACATTAGTTTTACATTCATCCTATCGTATATAGTCTCATTGCCATGGTTACAGTCACCTCCATGCAATCCTTCCCCTGTACCCCCCAGGTCTTCAGCACACAGTCGCTCTCCCTCTCTGGATCTAAAATCTCCAGCTGCTCCATCGCTCCACGTCATCATCTCTGGCTCCATTTCAGGCATCACTGCTTCTCTGGGTAGGGTCCCGCTCTCTGCTCTTCTCCCTTGATGGTCCTAGGGACCTCCGCTCCTAGACTGAAAAGTTAATCACTCCCCTCCTTGCTATAAAACGTCCACCTTTACACTTCCAACACTCACAGTCAGTCCTGATAACAATTATTCACTATTGTATCACAAGAGACCCGTCTGCATTTCATTGCATCAACCCCGCCTAGACAGATTGAATACTACTCACTGGAGATTCTACCTTCCTCCAGGCCTGCACTGAACATTTCTTACCCTCAGTTTTAACCTCTTAACTTCTCTAACTAACCATACAACTGTGAGTGTACATTCTGAATTCTGTGTGGCCACTGCAATGGATTATCAAACCCAATTGACTAGAGAGTGTTGTGGGAGGGATCGTTGGCACCATTTTTTGCAATGGGTATTTGTGTTTTTGTTTTTAATAACTATTACAAGTAATGCTGCTATGAAGTTTTTATATAAGTTTTTATGTGAACATGTCTTCATTTCTCTTGAGTTTTATCTAGAAATGGAATTGCAGAGTTATAAGTATTTACTTAACCTTTTAAAAATCTACCAAACTTGTTTCCTAAAGTGTCTAAACCATTTTACATTCACATCAACAATGTATGCAGTTTACAATTTCTCCACATCCTCACAAACACTTGTTGCCTTTTTTATTATAGCCTTCCTCCAAAACATACTGCCATTGAGTTGATTAAAATACATACAGACCCAGTGAAATGCCTCACTAGGTTTCCGAGGTTATAAACCTTTATGAAAGTAGATTACCTCCTCTTTCTCCAGTGGAGCAGCTATTGGGTTTAACTCAACAACCTTTCAGTTAACAGCTGATTTCTTAAGCACTTAGTCACCAGGACTCCCTATAGCTATCCTAGAGGGTGTGGAAGGAACCTAATAGTTAAGTGCTTGGCTGCTAACTTAAAGGCTGGTGGGTCAGCTCATGCAGTGGCTCCACTGGAGAGAGCTCTGGTGGTGTACTCCTCTGAAGATTGTTCTTGTTAGGTGCTCTTGAGTTGGTTCAAACTTATAGTGGCCTTGTGCACAACAGAACAAAACACTGCTTGGTCCTGCACCATCCTCACAATTGTCACACTTGACCCCTTTGCTGATGCTACCATGTGAATCCATCTTGTTGGGGGTCTTCCTCTTTTTTCACTGATGCTCCACTCTTCCAAGAACCATGTCCTTCTACAGGAACTGGCTCCTCCTAATAACATGTTCGAAGAATGAGAGACAATCTCACCATCCTGGCTTCTAAGGAACATTCTAGCTCTATGTCTTCCAACACTGATTTATTTGTTTTTCTGGCAGTCCATGATACTTTCACATCAGTTTTTGTAGGATGTTCCTTTTTCATTGTCCAACTTTTACATGCATATGAGGCCATTGAAAATACCATGGCTTAGATGGGGCTACTTTAGACCTCAAACTCAAATCTTTGCTGTTGAACACTGTAAAGGAATCTTGTGCAGCAGATTTTATTTCAAGACTGCTGCTTCCGTGAGTGTTGAGAGGGATCCAAGCAAAATGAAGTTTTTGACAACTTCAAATTTTTTTCCATTTATCATGATGTTATTTATAGTTCCAGTGTGAGATTTTTGTTTACATTGAGCTGCAACCCATACTGAATACTGTGTGGTCTTTGATCTTATCTTCATCAGTAAGTATTTTAAGTCCTCTTCACTTTGAACAAGCAAGGTTATATCGTTTGCATATCACAGGTTGTTAATGAGTCGTCTTCTAATCCTGATGCCATTCTGTTCCTCATATAATCCAACTTTTCCGATTATGTGCTCAACATACGTATTGAATGAGTATGGTGAAACAATACAACCATAGCATACATCTTTCCTCATTTCAAACCATTCAGTATTCCCTTATTCTGTTTAAACAATTGCCTTTGGGTCTGTGTACAGATTCCTCATAAGCACAATTAAGTGTTTTGTAATAGTCATTCTCACTGTTATCCATAGCTTATCATGATACACAGTCTTTCTGTAGTCAATAAAGCACAAGTGAATAAGGAAGACCGTAGAAGAATTGATGCCTTTGAGTTGTTGTGTTGGAGGAGAATACTGAAAGTGCCATGGACTGCCAGAAGAACCAATAGATCTATTTTGGAAGAAGTGCAGCCAGAGTGCTCCTTAGAGGCCAGGATGGCTAAGCTTCGTCTCTCATACTTTGGACATATTATCAGGAGAGAACAGTCGCTGGAGAAGGTTGTCATGCTGGGTAAGATGGAGGGTCAGAGAAAAAGAGGAAGACCCCCAATGAGATGGATCAGCCAGGTGGCATCACTGATGGCGTCAAGTGTGACAGCGGTAGTGAGGTTGGCCCAGGATCGGACATTGTCTCGTTCTGCTGTGCATGTGGTCGCTATGAGTCGGTTCTGACTTGATATCACCTGACAACAACAAACATCTTTCTGCTATTCTCTGCTGTCCTCCAAGATTCATGACTCATCACCAGTGAATTTCATTGTTCAATATCCCTGTTTGAACCCAGTTTCAACCTCTGGCAGTCTGCTATTGATGGACTGTTGCATCTATTTTTGAATTATCTTGAGTAAAACTTACTTGCATGTAATAATGATAATTGTTTGATTTCTGCATTCTGTTGGTCACCTGTCTTTGGAATGGATACAAATATGGATCTCTTCCAATCAGTTGGCCAGATAATTGTCTTCCAACTTTCTTGTCATAGATAAAGTTTGTCCATGCATTTGAATTTGTATTCAATCAGTTCCTGGAGCCCTGGTCATCATCAGTGTGTTCAGTGCAGCTTGGACTTCTTCCTTCAGTACCATTGGTTTTTGATCATATCCTGCTTCTTGAAATGATTGAACATTGACCATTTCTTTTTTGGTGTAGTCACTCTGTATTCCTTCATTTGATATTTTGTGTATTACTGTTCATTGCCAGTGAGTCGGTTCTGACTCATAGTGAACCTGTAAAGGTTTCTGAGGAGCAGTTGCTGAGCTGGATCCCTCAATCTTGGCTATCAAACCAACTTTGCAGTCCAGTGCATTAACCCACAGCACCACACCAGGATTCCATTTTGCCTTTGTTGTTGTAAGTGCTATAGAGTCGATTCCTACCTATAGCTACCCTGTATAGGGTTACCAAGGAGCAGCTGGTGAGTTTGAACCACCAACCTTGCAGTTGAAACGACTTTGCAGTATGATGCATTAGCCCACAGCTCCACACTTCTTGTTGTTAGGTGCCATTGAGTCAGTATCGACTTAGAGTGACCCCTTTGTACAACAGAACAAAACACTGCCCAGTCCTGTGCCAACCTCACAATTGTTGCCACATTTGAGCCCACTGATACTGCCACTTTGCTAATCCATCTCGCTGGGGGGTCTTCCTCTTTGTCTCTGACCCTCCACCTTACCAAACATGATATCCTTCTTCAGCAACTGGTCCCTCCTGACAGTATGTCTGAAGTGTGAGAGACGAAGTTTGGCCATCCTGGACTCCAAGGAGCACTCTGGCTGCACTTCTTCCAATACAGATCTGTTGGTTCTTTTGGCAGCCCATGGCACTTTCAGTATTCTCCTCCAACACCAGAACTCAAAAGCATCAATTCTTCTATGGTCTTCCTTTTTCATTGTCCAGCTTTTGCATGCTTATGAAGTTATTGAAAATACCATGGCTTGGGTCAGTCGCACCTTAGTCCTCAAGCTGACATCTTTGCTCTTCAACACTTTATAAAGGTCTCCTGCAGCAGATTTGCCTAATGCAATACATTGTTTGATTTCTTGTCTACTACTTCCATGAGTGTTGATAGTTGATCTAAGAAGAACGAAGTCCTTGACAACTTCAATCTTTTCTCCGTTGATAAGAATGTTGTTTATTGGTCTAGTGGTGAGGATTTTTTTTGTCTTTACATTGAGATGCATTCTAGAGTCCTTCAGTCTGGAAAGTCAAGGTTTGAAGTTTTTCTTCAGTTCTTTCAACTTCATAAATGCTGAACATGTTCTTCCCTTTTGGTTTTGTAACTTCACGTCTTTGTACATTTAATTATAATGCTTGACTATTTTCTTAATGGCCTTTTGTTTTCTCCCTGTTTATGTTCTTGATATCATCCCACAACTCTTCTGATCTTTTTTCATTAGTTAGTAGTGTATGAATGAAGGTTATAGCCTTGTAGACGATTAAAAAAAATTATTTTCCCACGTTTTGTTAGTTGACTTTTCATTTTCTAAGTATCTTGAATCGTAGCAATTTTTTTGATGAAGTTCAATGTATCTGTTTATTCTTTTTGTTGATTTTTGTGCTTTTATTTGTTTTTAAGAGACAAAGGTCATGGTGATTTGTATTTGTTTTTATCTGAGTTTTGTTGTTAAGTGCTATTGAGTTGGCCAACTCATAATAACCCTATGTATAGGGTTTCCAAGGAGCAGCTGGTGGGTTTGAACTGACAATTTTGCAGTTAGCAGTACAGTGCTGATCCTACAGTGTCGCACCAAGACACCTGTGGTGTGATACAGGGGTCTAATTTGTTATTTTGCATTTGACTATCCAATTGTCCCAGCATTTGTTAATATACTTTTTTTTCCCTTACATTGTTTTTGACACTGTTGTCCAAAAAAAAAAAAATGCATTGAATATAGAAGTATGGGTTTATTTCTCTACTTTAAATTCTGTTCCATTGATCAGTATGTCTGTCTTCTTGCCACTACCTTGTAGTCTTGATTTCTGTAGCTTTGAACCAAGTTTTGAAATTGAGAAGTGTGAGCTCTCTATTTTTGTTCATTTGTTTTTGGGGTATTCTGGGTCTATTGCATTTCCATATGAATTTTAGTATTAGCTGCCAATGTGTGTGAAAAAAATTTTTGGGATCTTGATAGGGATTGACCTGTAGATTTACGGGAAAATACTGCCATCTTAACAACATTCCAGTTTGGTTATTAAGCCACTAAGCCTTCTAATTCTTATACATGGAATAATTTCCCACTTAATTTGTTGTTGTTCTTAAGAAACCCTCTATAGGGTTTCCGGTGAGTGGCTGGTGAGTTTAAACCACTACCGACCTTGCCTTTCAAACCAGCCTTGCAGTCCAGTGTATTATTCTGCAGTGTATTATTCCCATTTAACTAGGTCATCTTTTATTTTTTTTGGTGATGTTTGTAGTTTTCAATGTATGACTCTTGTACTTAAAAAAAAAAACTTTTTATTGTGAGTTGAGTGAAAGTTTACAGTCAAGATCATCATCAGTTTTACATTAAATAAATCATACACTTTGTTTCATCTCAGTGATTGCAATCCTTTCCATGAAACAGTGCTTAAACCTGCTTCCTCCCTGTCGTTCCTATGTACATTACACCCACCTTTCCATCCCTTCTCCACTTTGTCCTTAGGAAAACATTGCCCATTGGTTTTTGAATGATTGACCATTCCATGGTGAACATATCTGACTAGTTCTGTTGTCCCCCCACCTATAAACATATCTGCTGCCTGGCTGAAAATTGGGACACAAGGGTGAGTTCCTTTTCAGACCTGAAGAGTGGTCAAGGGCCACAGTGTGAGGTTCCTGCAGTCTCTTTCTGACCAGGAAACCCAGTCTTTTTTTTTTTTTAATTAATTATTTTGAGTTTGTTTCACATTTTCTTCTCTTCCGTGAATCTTCTAATGTTACTGGGTACCATCTAATTCCTCTGGTCTCAGAGTCATGGAGACTGATGTCCACATGTTCCATTAATGCACTGGACTAAATGATTCCAAGGTTTATCAGTTCTCATTACCCTTCTTCCGCACATGGAGGGACTCAAAGCTACACCTCAAGTGGCTGTTCATGAGCTTTTTTTTTTTTTTTTTCCATCGGTTTCACATTCAACAATTCATATAACTTGTTTCATTACATTGATTATAATCCCCTCCATATACCATCAGTTAAAAGTATTTCTCTCTATCCACTTT